>NC_135870.1:1143829-1153829 GCF_031162955.1 Sander vitreus | reverse complement strand
CGTGGCGCTCACCTGCCGTCAGACGTCACCTGCGAACGTCACCTCGTAGCGCCACCTCGTAACGCCACCTGCGAACGCCACCGTCACGCGTCACACTCGTCAAGCGCCACTTCATCGACGTCACTTCATAACGTCACTTCATAACGCCACTTCATAACGCCGCTTCATCACGTGCCGCTTCACGACGCCGCCTCCACGACGACGTCAGCTTCAAGACGCCGCTTCACGACGTCGCCTCGTGACGTCGCCTCGTAACGTCACCTCGTAACGTCACCTCGTAACGTCACCTCGTAACGTCGCCTCGTAACGTCACTTCGTCACGTCACTTCATAACGTCTCTTCATCACGTCGCTTCACGACGTCGCTCCACGACGTTGCTTCAAGACGTCGCTTCACGACGTCGCTTCAGGACGTCGCCTCGTAACGTCGCCTCGTAACGTCACCTCGTACCGTCACCTCGTAACGCCACCTACGTCACCGCCACCTCGTAACGCCACTTCATAACGTCTCTTCGTCACGTCGCTCCACGACGTCGCTTCAAGACGCCGCTTCACGACGCCGCTTCAAGACGTCGCTTCAAGATCGACCGCTTCAAGACGTCGCTTCACGACGTCGCTTCAGGATGTCGCTTCGTGACGTCGCCTCGTGACGTCACCTCGTAACGTCACCTCGTAACGTCACTTCATAACGTCGCCTCGTAACGTCACCTCGTAACGTCACTTCATCACGTCTCTTCCCGACGTCGCTTCATGACGTCACTTCATGACGTCTCTTCACGACGTCTCTTCACGACGTCACTTCATAACGTCTCTTCATCACGTCGCTTCACGACGTCGCTTCATAACGTTCTCATGGCAGCAGGGGAAACGGCTGCTCTTGTGTGAAGTAAACAACATTTTTCATTTTTCTGATAAGATATTTGGGACTTTTTTGCAACGAAAATGCGGAGATTATGACATCATGCAAGCCCCGCATATTTTGCGCGAAAATCAGCAATTTATGCGCCGAAAGTGCCCCCCCCCCCCAAATAACTATGCAGACTTTGGCTGATTATGCATTGAATTATGAGATCACATGATCATGTTTTTCTGGACGGACTGAGTAATACGCTACCGGTCAAAGGTTTGGGGTCACATAGACGTTTCCATCCACTCCATTACTGACAGAATACCAGCTGACATCAGTTGCATTGTTCTTCTAACCAGGGCAGCAGTTTTCAGATTACATTATGTGCTTACATCATTGCAAAAGGGTTTAATGCAATATCTAAATTGCCAATTATCAGCCACCATTCATCCAATGTTGCAAAGGCACATTCTGTTTACTAATCTGATATCATTTTAAAGTGCCCATATTATGAAAAAAACCCTTTTTCTGGGATTTGGGGAGTTATTTAGTGTCTCTGGTGCTTCATACACACTTAGAAAACAACCCTCCATGCTGTTCTGAGTGAGATACGGTTTCTGAATGTGTCCTGTCTTCAGTCTCCGGGTCAGCTGGTCAACATCTGCACGGCTTTCTACGTCACTAGCTGAGACGAGGGGGCTAGGGGGCTAACCGTTAGCATGCTAGCTCGTTCTCAATGGCAAAACACTGCTACAACACACACTAGTTCACCCTAATCTCCAAAAGAACTACCTCCATGTCCCTGTTCTGCAGGTATTCCTCACAGAGGTGGAAGTGTTCCCTCGTTTAGAAGAAGTCTCCCAGCTAATCCTGCCTTGTACTACTGAAGTTGGAGAAACAGCTAGCTAGCTCATGTAGTCCTTACCTAGCTACTGAGCGTGTAGTCCTTACCTAGCTACTGAGCGTGTAGTCCTTACCTAGCTACTGAGCGTGTAGTCCTTACCTAGCTACTGAGCATGTGCGACTGCCAACAAAGATGTTCCAGCAGTGAGAGGTCTCACTCTGTAGCTAAAACAGAGACCTGAACACAGGGTGAAAAGAGGAGCTGCAGCAATGAGCAGTACAACAAACATATGGTGTTTTCTGAAAATTAAACCATGTAAACCTATTCTGGTACAACCTCTAAATACAGTTATGAACCTGAGAATGAGGATAATATGAGCACTTTAAAGGCTAACTGAGAAAACATTGGAAAACCCTTTTGCAATGATGTAAGCACATAATGTAATCTGAAAACTGCTGTCCTGGTTAGAAGAACAATGCAACTGATCTCAGCTGGTATTCTGTCAGTAATGGAGTGGATGGAAACGTCTAAGTGACCCCAAACCTTTGACCGGTAGTGTATATATATACATATATATATATATATATATATATATATATATATATATATATATATATATATATATATATATACATATATATGTATATATAATAATTTTATTCAGAGAAAAGACTCAACATGTCAACATGTCCTGTGCTGTTCCTTCAGGATTACTCTGGCTACCATCGGCCTCTCGTGGCTCGTTATCGGAACCATTCTGGTCGGGTTTCTACCTGAGAGCAGGTACAGCAACACAACGAGACAGAACACAGCAACACAACAACACAGCAACACAACAACACAGCAACACAACGAGACAGAACACAGCAACACAACAACACGAGACAGCAACACAACGAGACAGAACACAGCAACACAACAACACAACGAGACAGAACACAGCAACACAACAACACAGCAACACAACGAGACAGAACACAGCAACACAACAACACAACGAGACAGAACACAGCAACACAACAACACAGCAACACAACGAGACAGAACACAGCAACACAACAACACAGCAACACAACGAGACAGAACACAGCAACACAGCAACACAACAACACAGCAACACAACGAGACAGAACACAGCAACACAGCAACACAGCAACACAACGAGACAGAACACAGCAACACAACAACATAGCAACACGAGACAGAACACAGCAACACAACAACACAGCAACACAAGACAGAACACAGCAACACAACAACACAGCAACACAACGAGACAGAACACAGCAACACAGCAACACAACAACACAGCAACACAACAACACAGCAACACAACGAGACAGAACACAGCAACACAACAACACAACGAGACAGAACACAGCAACACAACAAGACAGAACACAGCAACACAACGAGACAGAACACAGCAACACAATGAGACAGAACACAGCAACACAACAACACAGCAACACAACGAGACAGAACACAGCAACACAACGAGACAGAACACAGCAACACAACAACACAACGAGACCGAACACAGCAACACAACGAGACAGAACACAGCAACACAACAAGACAGAACACAGCAACACAACGAGACAGAACACAGCAACACAACGAGACAGAACACAGCAACACAACGAGACAGAACACACCGACACAACAACACAACGAGAGAGAACACAGCAACACAACAACACAACGAGACAGAACACAGCAACACAACGAGACAGAACACAGCAACACAACGACACAACGAGACACAGCAACACAACAACACAACGAGACAGAACACAGCAACACAACAACACAACGAGACAGAACACAGCAACACAACGAGACAGAACACAGCAACACAACACAACGAGACAGAACACAGCAACACAACGAGACAGAACACAGCAACACAACAACACAGCAACACAACGAGACAGAACACAGCAACACAGCAACACAACGAGACAGAACACAGCAACACAACACAACGAGACAGAACACAGCAACGACAGCAGACACAGACAACACAGCAACACAACGAGACAGAACACAGCAACACAACAACACAACGAGACAGAACACAGCAACACAACAACACAGCAGACAGCAACACAACGAACAGACACAGCACACGAGACAGAACACAGCAACACAACAACACAACGAGACAGAACACAGCAACACAACAACACAACGAGACAGAACACAGCAACACAACAACACAACGAGACAGAACACAGCAACACAACGAGACACAACACAGCAACACAACGAGACAGAACACAACAACACAGCAACACAACGAGACAGAACACAGCAACACAATGAGACAGAACACAACGAAACAGAACACAACAACAAAACGAGACAGAACACAGCAACACAACGAGACCGAACACAGCAACACAATGAGACAGAACACAACGAAACAGAACACAACAACAAAACGAGACAGAACACAGCAACACGAGACAGAACACAGCAACACAACGAGACAGAACACAACGAGACAGAACACAGCAACACAGCAACACAACGAGACAGCAACACAACGAGACAGAACACAGCAACACAACAACACAACAAGACAGAACACAGCAACACAACGAGACAGAACACAGCAACACAACAACACAACGAGACAGAACACAGCGACACAACAACACAACGAGACAGAACACAGCAACACAACACAACGAGACAGAACACAGCGACACAACAACACAACGAGACAGAACACAGCAACACAACACAACGAGACAGAACACAGCAACACAACGAGACAGATGACAGCAACACAACACAAACGAGACAGAACACAGCAACACAACGAGACAGAACACAGCAACACAACAACACAACAAGACAGAACACAGCAACACAACGAGACAGAACACAGCAACACAACAACACAACGAGACAGAACACAGCAACACAGCAACACAACCAACCCGTTGTCACTCCGAACTCGTAAAATACGGACGTTTGGACAGTGGCTGTCAGCGTCTGATGCAACGAAATAAGCGTTCGTAGAACGTACCGGGAAGAGCAGCAGCTACACGGGGTTTAGAGAGGAGGATGTAAGGACGAAAATCTGCATAGGGAGGTTGGTCGGTGGGGAGAATGGGTCAAACACGGGACTCTCACCCAGGAGACCGGGGATTGGGTCCCGCGTCCCGTTCTTCCCGTCACGGAAACGTAAGCCCATATTATGAAAAAAACACTTTTTCTGGGATTTGGGGAGTTATTTTGTGTCTCTGGTGCTTCCACACGCATACAAACGTAGAAAACAACCCTCCATGCTGTTCTGAGTGAGATACGGTTTCTGAATGTGTCCTGCCTTCAGTCTCCAAGTGAGCTGTTCAAAATGGCTACCCGCAACCGTTAGCTCGTAGCGTTAGCATGCTAACGCTACGAGCTAACGCTAGCATGCTACCTCGTTCTCAATAGCAAAGCACTGCTACAACACACACCAGTTCACCATAATCTACAAAAGAACTACTTCCATGTGCGCCCTCATTTAGAAGAAGTCTCCCAGCTAATCCTGCCTTTTACTGTCTATGGAGCTAGCTAGCTGACATGATCTACATCTGAGCTACTGAGCATGTGCCAGTGCAATCAAAGATAGTACAGAAGAAGGAAAGAGGTCTCACTCTGTAGCTAAAACAGAGACCAGCTGAAAAGAGGATCTGCAGCAGTGAGAGAGAGCTGAGCAGTACAACAACAATATGGTGTTTTTTGATAATTAAACCATGTAAACCTATTCTGGTACAACCTTAAAATACAGTTATGAACCTGAAAATGAGCAGAATATGGGCTCTTTAACCTAACTGCGTCAAAAGGGACGCTAATAGTCCCCGACCAAGTGCGTTTAGATAAAGCACGTTATATGACGCTAAAGGACACTTTTAGCGTCAATAACAAACGCCAAAGGCACCTGACCAAGCGTCCGTATTTTACGAGATGGGAGCGAGATTGTGTTGCAGCAACTCAGCAACTCAGCAACTCAGGACCTCGGCGCTCTAAAGACAGTTCAGCTGTTTTCATGTTTTTTTAGCTCCAGTTTTCAGCGGAGATCCAGAATGAAAATCGGCTGTTTTCCAGCTAGGGGTGGAAATATTTTTGCGGAATATTCTGCATCCGTAGAGTCTGTGCGGCCCTGGTAATAATGTATGCAAGTGTATATGTATATATGTACTTCCTGTGTGTGTTTCAGTGTGAAGAACTGGCTGAGCGAGCTGGTCCATCTGACCTGCTACAGGATCTGTGCCAGAGGACTTTCAGCCACCATCGTTTACCACAACAGGTCAGTCACATTATCAGGTGGCAATACCAAGCAGCAGTCTCTGGGTCTGAAAAGTGGAACCAATGTTGACGGGCCTTAAACCTGTATTCTGTCTAATTTCGTGAGCTGGTAACTTAAGGGAAAGTGCAGATCTTCTGTTCTGCAGTCTCTAAATTCACTTTTTTATCTCTGTTTTTCAATCACATTTCATATTTAGGAGATCCAGAGGTCATATGATTCAGGTGTATAGGCTTGTACAGGGAATATAGAGGGTTTTCACCGACGTCACGTTCTGGGCGGTGACCTGGATGCGCGGCCATATTGGAGGCACTCGGTGTAAACAACTGAATGGAGTAATGGAGTATTGTGTACTTTGGATACTTTATGTCTAAACAACAGAAAAGCTCATCAAAACGCGTCCAAGATGCAAAGGCATATAGGGAAGGACTTGGACCACAAAAAAAGGCGTGATAGTTTGAGAAATGACAGTTTACTGGCGGTGCAGATCCCTAACAGTTGGCTCAATAGAGGGTTTTATATCCTGTACCAGTAATTCTGATCCGGCCCGGATACCAATCTAGGTTCACAATTGTGAAGCCCACCTCGTTGTGCGCCAAACCCCAAAACATGGGAAACTGTTGTCACCTTGCAGAAGCAGAGAGTTTGCATATTCCGGCTGTGAAGAGCTTGTTGTGGGTCAGCTGGGTGCTAGCCTGCTTAGAAAATGTGATCATTGTTTTGCATGATTTGCTAACTTCTAGGATGGCTTTGGAACTTCTTTGCTGACTTTTTTAGGGCTTCATGTGGACCAAACTGTCAGAGAGAAGACTAAAGGTGCTTTCCGACCGGATAGTACTTGTACTTTTTAGAGGAAAAGTACACTTCTAAGCTGTTCTAAGAACTACTATCCCCCCCAAATCTTTTTTTCTGTTTGCATTCCCACTGGCCCAGTGGCCGTAGGGACTGGTAGGAGGGGTAAGGGAGGGACGCAGGCACGGCAACGTGTGTGTGTGTGTGTGTGTGACTGTGTGACTGTGTGTGTGTGACTGTGTGTGTGTGACTGTGTGTGTGTGACTGTGTGTGTGTGTGTGTGTGTGTGACTGTGTGTGTGTGACTGTGTGTGTGTGTGAGTAACCACAGGTTCCCGTTAATCTTATGATGGACATGTGTTGTGATATTTAAACAAATGAACCGTCAACGGTGAAATAGAAGCCTCTTATTTACGAGAGCGGTCTGAGAGACCTCCAGCTCACAGCGAGGTGTGTGTGTGTGTGTGTGTGACTGTGTGTGTGTGTGTGTGTGTGTGACTGTGTGTGTGTGTGTGTGTGTGTGTGTGTGTGTGTGTGTGTGTGTGTGTGTGTGTGTGTGTGTGT
The DNA here is from genome assembly GCF_031162955.1 of Sander vitreus. Lineage (NCBI taxonomy): Eukaryota > Metazoa > Chordata > Actinopteri > Perciformes > Percidae > Sander > Sander vitreus. The sequence continues at coordinate 1,146,481 of NC_135870.1, read as the reverse complement.
GTGTGTGTGTGTGTGTGTGTGTGTGTGTGTGTGTGTGACTGTGTGACTGTGTGTCTGTGTGTGTGTAAGTGTGACTGTGTGACTGTGTGTCTGTGTGTGTGTAAGTGTGTATGTGTGTGTATGTATGTGACTGTGTGTGTGTGCGTGTCTGTGTGACTGTGTGTGTGTGTGTGTGTGTGTGTGTGTGTGTGTGTGTGTGTGTGTGTGTGTGTGTGTGTGTGTGTGTGTGTGTGTGTGTGTGTGTGTGTGTGTGTGTGTGTGTGTGTGTGTGTGTGTGTGTGTGTGTGTGTGTGTGTGTGTGTGTGTGTGTGTGTGTGACTGTGTGTCTGTGTGTGTGTGTGACTGTGTGTGTGTGTGTGTGTGTGTATGTGTGTGTGTATGTGTGTGCGGTGTCTGTATGTGTCTGTGTGACTGTGTGTGTGTGTGTATGTATGTGTGTGTGTGAGTGTGTGTGTGTGTGTGTCTCTGTGTCTGTGTGTGTGTGTGTGTGTGTGTGTGTGTGTGTGTGTGTGTGTGTGTGTGTGTGTGTGTGTGTGTGTGTGTGTGTGTGTGTGTGTGTGTGTGTGTGTGTGTGTGTGTGTGTGTGTGTGTGTGTGTGTGTGTGTGTGTCTCTGTGTGTGTCTCTGTGTGTGTCTGTGTGTGTGTCTGTGTGACTGTGTGTGTGTGTGTGTGTTGGCAGTGGGCGGGACTTATAAGTTTGACCAATCAAGTCCACCTCATCACGTCAATGAACTATACATGTCTGGCCCTCTCTTTTTCCAGTGTGGCCCTTGCACCCCTGTTGTACAGCGTGTTATGATGTTTGGTGTATATATAAATAAAGCTTGACTGAATGATTATCACCGTGCTCAGGTGTCTGACTGTGCGTCTTGTCTCTCTGCAGAGAAAACAAACCTCAGAAAGGAGGGATATGCGTGGCCAATCACACCACTCCCATTGACGTGGTCATTCTGTCCAACGACGGCTGCTACGCCATGGTGAGTGTCGCGGCCGCCCCTTCTCTAACGGCAGCTGTTCTGCAGTAATGGTGGTGATGTCACAGCAGTGTGCTTACCTGTCCGTAGGTGGGTCAGATCCACGGAGGCCTGATGGGCGTCCTGCAGCGCTCTATGGTCCGCGCCTGTCCTCACGTCTGGTTCGAGAGGTCCGAGATGAAAGACCGCCACGCTGTGGCCAGCAGGTGAGACCCACAGCAGGAAGCGCCATCTTTTAGTTGTAACCCTACAGGACAAATGTTCAGTTAGTACAGACACAGACACATATAGACACACACATGCAGACACACACACACACACACACACACACACACACACACACACACACACACACACACACACACACACACACACACACACACACACACACACACACACACACACACACACACACACACACAGACAGACACACAGACACACACACGCAGACACACACAGACGCAGACAGACACACACACACACACACACATGCAGACACACACACACACACACACACACAGACACACACACACACGCACAGACACACAGACGCAGACAGACACACGCAGACACGCACACAGACATAGACACACACACGCACACACACACAGACACACAGACGCAGACACACACACACGCAGACACACACACACACACACACAGACGCAGACACACACACACACAGACGCAGACAGACACATGCGGAGGATCCAGAAACAAACTGCAGACAAGTCAAAGTGAAAGAAGCCGTTCGGTATGTAAGACTGAAGTTCTCGTGTCTCTCTTCTGTCTGCAGGCTGAGAGCGCACGTCGCAGCCAAGACCAAACTTCCCATCCTGATATTTCCTGAAGGTCAGAGCCTCCCGGGGCCTCATGTATAAATCAGGGTTTCTGCCTGTTTTTAAAGGTCCCATTACATGGTGCTCTTTGTAAGCTTTCATATAGGCCTTAGTGGTCCCCTAATACTGTATCTGAAGTCTCTTTATATAGACCTTAGTGGTCCCCTAATACTGTATCTGAAGTCTCTTTTATATAGACCTTAGTGGTCCCCTAATACTGTATCTGAAGTCTCTTTATATAGACCTTAGTGGTCCCCTAATACTGTATCTGAAGTCTCTTTATATAGACCTTAGTGGTCCCCTAATACTGTATCTGAAGGCCCATCTGAGCTTTCATTTTCTCAAAGGCAGAGCAGGATACCCAGGGCTCGGTTTACACCTATCACCCTTTCTAGCCACTGGGAGGCCATAGGCAGCCTGGGGGGACTCATATTAATGTTAAAAAACCTCATAAAGTGCCATTTTCATGCCATGGGACCTTTAAGTCTCATACCTGCAAACTAGTCGTTTTCCAGCGAAAAAAGCCTACCATTAGCTAGTTAACACTACACTTGACAGCAGGTAACGTTAGCCTACCATTAGCTAGTTAACACTACACTTGACAGCAGGTAACGTTAGCCTACCATTAGCTAGTTAACACTACACTTGACAGCAGGTAACGTTAGCCTACCGTTAGCTAGTTAACACTACACTTGACAGCAGGTAACGTTAGCCTACCGTTAGCTAGTTAACACTACACTTGACAGCAGGTCATGTTAGCCTACCGTTAGCTAGTTAACACTACACTTGACAGCAGGTCATGTTAGCCTACCGTTAGCTAGTTAACACTACACTTGACA
>NC_135870.1:1123829-1133829 GCF_031162955.1 Sander vitreus | reverse complement strand
TTTACAGACTTTTTTTGACGTTTTTTTGACGTTTTTCGCAACTTTGTAACTTTTTTGTACGTTTCTTTTACGGTTTTTTTTACGTTTTTTTTTATTACATTTTTCACAATTTTTTAACTATTTTTACAGACTTTTTTTTGACGTTTTTCGCAATTTTTTTACTATTTTTACAGACTTTTTTTTGACGTTTTTTTGGCATTTTTCGCAATTTTTAACTATTTCTACAGACTTTTTTTGACGTTTTTTTGACGTTTTTTTTTTAAATTTTTCACAATATTTTAACTATTTTTACAGACTTTTTTTTTAATGTTTTCTTGACATTTTTTGCAATTTTTAACTATTTCTACAGACTTTTTTTGACGTTTTTCGCAATTTTTTAACTATTTTTACAGACTTTTTTTGACGTTTTTTTGACATTTTTCGCAAATTTGTAACTATTTTTTACAGTTTTTGATGTTTTTTTGACGTTTTTCGCAAATTTTTAACTATTTCTACAGACTTTTTTTGACGTTTTTTTCGCAATTTTTTAAACTATTTTTACAGACTTTTTTGACATTTTTTTGACGTTTTTCGCAACTTTTTAACTATTTTTGACGGGTTTTTTTTACATTTTTCGCAATTTTTTAACTACTGACTTTTTTTTGACGCCATGAAACTTTTTGATGTATTTTTTCAACATTTTTGTTATTTTCTTTGGAGCAGAAATGTGTGTCGTCCCCTAACAGGATGGTGAATTATTAATAGGATCTAAAGCCCAAGCTATAACCTGATTGTTGAGGTGGGATTGTTGGCGAGCGATGCCGCTCCGCCCGTTTACTGAGATGTATGTGTCTGCACATCTTTAGAGCCATTTAATGGGATTCAGATAGATTTCAGAGGGACATCATAAAAGACATGCCACTGGACCCCCCCACAGTGACCCCCCCTCCACCCCCACTAACCCCTCACTGTTTTTACAGACTTTTTGACTTTCTGTTGGTAGTTTTTGATGGTTTTTCAATTTTTTAAAAACAAATTACTGACTTTTTTTGACGTTTTTTTTGAAATTTTTCTCAATTTTTAAACTATTTTTACAGACTTTTTTTGACGTTTTTCTGACGTTTTTCGCAACTTTAACTTTTTTGTACGTTTCTTTTACGGTTTTTTTTACGTTTTTTTTTATTACATTTTTCACAATTTTTTAACTATTTTTTACAGACTTTTTTTTGACGTTTTTCGCAATTTTTTTACTATTTTTACAGACTTTTTTTTGACGTTTTTTTGCATTTTTTGCAAATTTTTAACTCTTTCTACAGACTTTTTTTGACGTTTTTTTGACTTTTACATTTTTCACAATATTTTAACTATTTTTACAGACTTTTTTTTTGATGTTTTCTTGACATTTTTTGCAATTTTTAACTATTTCTACAGACTTTTTTTGACGTTTTTCGCAATTTTTTAAACTATTTTTACAGACTTTTTTTGACGTTTTTTTGACATTTTTCGCAACTTTGTAACTATTTTTTACAGTTTTTGATGTTTTTTTGACGTTTTTCGCAAATTTTTAACTATTTCTACAGACTTTTTTTGACGTTTTTTTCGCAATTTTTTAAACTATTTTTACAGACTTTTTTGACATTTTTTTGACGTTTTTCGCAACTTTTTAACTATTTTTTGACGTTTTTTTTACATTTTTCGCAATTTTTTAACTACTGACTTTTTTTTGACGCCATGAAACTTTTTGATGTATTTTTTCAACGTTTTTGTTATTTTCTTTGGAGCAGAAATGTGTGTCGTCCCCTAACAGGATGGTGAATTATTAATAGGATCTAAAGCCCAAGCTATAACCTGATTGTTGAGGTGGGATTGTTGGCGAGCGATGCCGCTCCGCCCGTTTACTGAGATGTATGTGTCTGCACATCTTTAGAGCCATTTAATGGGATTCAGATAGATTTCAGAGGGACATCATAAAAGACATGCCACTGGACCCCCCCCACAGTGACCCCCCCCTCCACCCCCCACTAACCCCTCACTGTTTTTACAGACTTTTTGACTTTCTGTTGGTAGTTTTTGATGGTTTTTGCAATTTTTTAAAAACAAATTACAGACTTTTTTTTGACGTTTTTTTTTACATTTTTCACAATTTTTAACTATTTTTACAGACTTTTTTTGACGTTTTTTCGCAATTGTTTTACTTTTTACAGACTTTTTTTGACGCTTTTTTGGCATTTTTCGCAAATTTTTAACTATTTTTACAGTTGTTGATGTTTTTTTGACATTTTTTCGCAAATTTTTAACTATTTCTACAGACTTTTTTTGACGTTTTTTTGACGTTTTTTTTTACATTTTTCACAATATTTTAACTATTTTTACAGACTTTTTTTTTGATGTTTTCTTGACATTTTTTCGCAATTTTTAACTATTTCTACAGTACTTTTTTTTGACGTTTTTCGCAATTTTTTAAACTATTTTTACAGACTTTTTTTGACGTTTTTTTGACATTTTTCGCAACTTTGTAACTATTTTTTACAGTTTTTGATGTTTTTTTGACGTTTTTCGCAAATTTTTAACTATTTCTCCAGACTTTTTTCGCAATTTTTTTAACTATTTCTACAGACTTTTTTTGACGTTTTTTTGCTTTTTTTGGAATCTTTTCCAGTTCTTCGTAGGCTTTTTGTTGTTTTAAACGATTCTTTGCTCACAAAAATATCCAAAATTCTTTTAGATTTTGGTCGGTTGTTTTTGACGCGTTACTGAACGACTTTACTTAGTTATTGACCCTTGTTTTATATCCCTTTTTTGTTGCTTGTTTTTGTCATTTTTGTGGCTTTTTCCCAACGTTTTTGAAGCATTTTTTTAAAATCACTTTTTGTTCATTTTTAACATCATTTTTTTGAAACTTTTTGATGTATTTTTTCAACATTTTTGTTATTTTCTTTGGAGCAGAAATGTGTGTCGTCCCCTAACAGGATGGTGAATTATTAATAGGATCTAAAGCCCAAGCTATAACCTGATTGTTGAGGTGGGATTGTTGGCGAGCGATGCCGCTCCGCCCGTTTACTGAGATGTATGTGTCTGCACATCTTTAGAGCCATTTAATGGGATTCAGATAGATTTCAGAGGGACATCATAAAAGACATGCCACTGGACCCCCCCACAGTGACCCCCCTCCACCCCCACTAACCCCTCACTGTTTTTACAGACTTTTTGACTTTCTGTTGGTAGTTTTTGATGGTTTTTCAATTTTTTAAAAACAAATTACTGACTTTTTTTGACGTTTTTTTTGACATTTTTCACAAATTTTTAACTATTTTTACAGACTTTTTTTGACGTTTTTCGCAATTGTTTTACTTTTTTACAGACTTTTTTTGACGTTTTTTGGCATTTTTCGCAAATTTTTAACTATTTTTACAGTTGTTGATGTTTTTTTGACATTTTTCGCAAATTTGTAACTATTTCTACAGACTTTTTTTGACATTTTTTTTACATTTTTCACAATATTTTAACTACTGTTTTTCTGACGTTTTTCGCAACTTTAACTGTTTTTTAACGTTTTTTTAACTTTTTTTTACGTTTTATTTTACGTTTTATTTTACGTTTTTTGCAACTTTTTTAGCTTTTTTTTTACGTTTTTTTCACATTTTTCAAAAACATTTTACTATTTCTACAGACTATTTTTGACGTTTTTCGCAATTTTTTAAACTATTTTTACAGACTTTTTTTTGACGTTTTTTTTGACATTTTTCTCAATTTTTAAACTATTTTTACAGACTTTTTTTTGGCATTTTTCGCAAATTTTTAACTATTTTTACAGTTTTTGATGTTTTTTTGACGTTTTTCGCAAATTTTTAACTCTTTCTACAGACTTTTTTTGACGTTTTTTTGACGTTTTTTTTTACATTTTTCACAATATTTTAACTATTTTTACAGACTTTTTTTTTGATGTTTTCTTGACATTTTTCGCAATTTTTAACTATTTCTACAGACTTTTTTTTGACGTTTTTCGCAATTTTTAAACTATTTTTACAGACTTTTTTTTGACATTTTTCGCAAATTTGTAACTATTTTTTACAGTTTTTGATGTTTTTTTGACGTTTTTCGCAAATTTTTAACTATTTCTCCAGACTTTTTTCGCAATTTTTTTAAACTATTTTTACAGACTTTTTTTGACATTTTTTTGCTTTTTTTGGAATCTTTTCCAGTTCTTCGTAGGCTTTTTGTTGTTTTGAACGATTCTTTGCTCACAAAAATATCCAAAATTCTTTTAGATTTTGGTCGGTTGTTTTTGACGCGTTACTGAACGACTTTACTTAGTTATTGACCCTTGTTTTATATCCCTTTTTTGTTGCTTGTTTTTGTCATTTTTGTGGCTTTTTCCCAACGTTGTTGAAGCATTTTTTTAAATCACTTTTTGTTCATTTTTAACATCTTTTTTTTGAAACTTTTTGATGTATTTTTTTAACATTTTTGTTATTTTCTTTGGAGCAGAAATGTGTGTCGTCCCCTAACAGGATGGTGAATTATTAATAGGATCTAAAGCCCAAGCTATAACCTGATTGTTGAGGTGGGATTGTTGGCGAGCGATGCCGCTCCGCCCGTTTACTGAGATGTATGTGTCTGCACATCTTTAGAGCCATTTAATGGGATTCAGATAGATTTCAGAGGGACATCATAAAAGACATGCCACTGGACCCCCCACAGTGACCCCCCCTCCACCCCCACTAACCCCTCACTGTTTTTACAGACTTTTTTGACTTTCTGTTGGTAGTTTTTGATGGTTTTTGCAATTTTTTAAAAAACAAATTCAGACTTTTTTTGACGTTTTTTTTTACATTTTTCACAATTTTTTAACTATTTTTACAGACTTTTTTGACGTTTTTTCGCAATTGTTTTACTTTTTACAGACTTTTTTGACGTTTTTTGGCATTTTTCGCAAATTTTTTAACTATTTTTACAGTTGTTGATGTTTTTTTGACATTTTTCGCAAATTTGTAACTATTTCTACAGACTTTTTTTGACGTTTTTTTTTACATTTTTCACAATATTTTAACTACTGTTTTTTTGACGTTTTTCGCAACTTTGTAACTGTTTTTTAACGTTTTTTTAACTTTTTTTTACGTTTTATTTTACGTTTTTTGCAAGTTTTTAGCTTTTTTTTACGTTTTTTTCACATTTTTCAAAAAACATTTTACTATTTCTACAGACTATTTTTGACGTTTTTTCGCAATTTTTTAAACTATTTTTACAGACTTTTTTTTGACGTTTTTTTGACATTTTTCTCAATTTTTAAACTATTTTTACAGACTTTTTTTTGGCATTTTTCGCAAATTTTTAACTATTTTTACAGTTTTTGATGTTTTTTTGACGTTTTTCGCAAATTTTTAACTCTTTCTACAGACTTTTTTTGACGTTTTTTTGACGTTTTTTTTTACATTTTTCACAATATTTTAACTATTTTTACAGACTTTTTTTTTGATGTTTTCTTGACATTTTTCGCAATTTTTAACTATTTCTACAGACTTTTTTTTGACGTTTTTCGCAATTTTTAAACTATTTTTACAGACTTTTTTTGACATTTTTCGCAAATTTGTAACTATTTTTTACAGTTTTTGATGTTTTTTTGACGTTTTTCGCAAATTTTTAACTATTTCTCCAGACTTTTTTCGCAATTTTTTAAACTATTTTTACAGACTTTTTTGACATTTTTTTGCTTTTTTTGGAATCTTTTCCAGTTCTTCGTAGGCTTTTTGTTGTTTTGAACGATTCTTTGCTCACAAAAATATCCAAAATTCTTTTAGATTTTGGTCGGTTGTTTTTGACGCGTTACTGAACGACTTTACTTAGTTATTAACCTTGTTTTATATCCCTTTTTTGTTGCTTGTTTTTGTCATTTTTGTGGCTTTTTTCCCAACACATTTTTAACATCTTTTTTCTTGAAACTTTTTGATGTATTTTTTTCAACATTTTTGTTATTTTCTTTGGAGCAGAAATGTGTGTCGTCCCCTAACAGGATGGTGAATTATTAATAGGATCTAAAGCCCAAGCTATAACCTGATTGTTGAGGTGGGATTGTTGGCGAGCGATGCCGCTCCGCCCGTTTACTGAGATGTATGTGTCTGCACATCTTTAGAGCCATTTAATGGGATTCAGATAGATTTCAGAGGGACATCATAAAAGACATGCCACTGGACCCCCCACAGTGACCCCCCCTCCACCCCCCACTAACCCCTCACTGTTTTTACAGACTTTTTTGACTTTCTGTTGGTAGTTTTTGATGGTTTTTGCAATTTTTTAAAAAACAAATTCCAGACTTTTTTTTGACGTTTTTTTTTACATTTTTTCACAATTTTTTAACTATTTTTACAGACTTTTTTGACGTTTTTCGCAATTGTTTTACTTTTTACAGACTTTTTTTGACGTTTTTTGGCATTTTTCGCAAATTTTTTAACTATTTTTACAGTTGTTGATGTTTTTTTGACATTTTTCGCAAATTTGTAACTATTTCTACAGACTTTTTTGACGTTTTTTTTACATTTTTCACAATATTTTAACTACTGTTTTTTTTGACGTTTTTCGCAACTTTGTAACTGTTTTTTTAACGTTTTTTTAACTTTTTTTACGTTTTATTTTACGTTTTTGCAAGTTTTTAGCTTTTTTTACGTTTTTTTCACATTTTTCAAAAACATTTTACTATTTCTACAGACTATTTTTGACGTTTTTTCGCAATTTTTTAAACTATTTTTACAGACTTTTTTTGACGTTTTTTTGACATTTTTCTCAATTTTTAAACTATTTTTACAGACTTTTTTTTGGCATTTTTTCGCAAATTTTTAACTATTTTTACAGTTTTTGATGTTTTTTTGACGTTTTTCGCAAATTTTTAACTCTTTCTACAGACTTTTTTTGACGTTTTTTTGACGTTTTTTTTTTACATTTTTCACAATATTTTAACTATTTTTACAGACTTTTTTTTTGATGTTTTCTTGACATTTTTCGCAATTTTTAACTATTTCTACAGACTTTTTTTTGACGTTTTTCGCAATTTTTAAACTATTTTTACAGACTTTTTTTTGACATTTTTCGCAAATTTGTAACTATTTTTTACAGTTTTTGATGTTTTTTTGACGTTTTTCGCAAATTTTTAACTATTTCTCCAGACTTTTTTCGCAATTTTTTAAACTATTTTCTACAGACTTTTTTTGACATTTTTTTGCTTTTTTTTGGAATCTTTTCCAGTTCTTCGTAGGCTTTTTGTTGTTTTGAACGATTCTTTGCTCACAAAAAATATCCAAAATTCTTTTTAGATTTTTGGTCGGTTGTTTTTGACGCGTTACTGAACGACTTTACTTAGTTATTGACCCTTGTTTTATATCCCTTTTTTTGTTGCTTGTTTTTGTCATTTTTGTGGCTTTTTTCCCAACACATTTTTAACATCTTTTTTCTTGAAACTTTTTGATGTATTTTTTTCAACATTTTTGTTATTTTCTTTGGAGCAGAAATGTGTGTCGTCCCCTAACAGGATGGTGAATTATTAATAGGATCTAAAGCCCAAGCTATAACCTGATTGTTGAGGTGGGATTGTTGGCGAGCGATGCCGCTCCGCCCGTTTACTGAGATGTATGTGTCTGCACATCTTTAGAGCCATTTAATGGGATTCAGATAGATTTCAGAGGGACATCATAAAAAGACATGCCACTGGACCCCCCCACAGTGACCCCCCCCCCCCCCCACTAACCCCTCACTGTTTTTACAGACTTTTTGACTTTCTGTTGGTAGTTTTTGATGGTTTTTGCAATTTTTTAAAAACAAATTCCAGACTTTTTTTTGACGTTTTTTTTTTTTACATTTTTCACAATTTTTTAACTATTTTTACAGACTTTTTTTGACGTTTTTCGCAATTGTTTTACTTTTTTACAGACTTTTTTTGACGTTTTTTGGCATTTTTCGCAAATTTTTAACTATTTTTACAGTTGTTGATGTTTTTTTGACATTTTTCGCAAATTTGTAACTATTTCTACAGACTTTTTTTGACGTTTTTTTTTTTTTTACATTTTTCACAATATTTTAACTACTGTTTTTTTGACGTTTTTCGCAACTTTGTAACTGTTTTTTAACGTTTTTTTAACTTTTTTTTACGTTTTATTTTTACGTTTTTGCAAGTTTTTAGCTTTTTTTTTACGTTTTTTTCACATTTTTCAAAAACATTTTACTATTTCTACAGACTTTTTTTGACGTTTTTCGCAATTTTTTAAACTATTTTTACAGACTTTTTTTGACGTTTTTTTGACATTTTTCTCAATTTTTAAACTATTTTTACAGACTTTTTTTTGGCATTTTTCGCAAATTTTTAACTATTTTTACAGTTTTTGATGTTTTTTGACGTTTTTCATAAATTTTTAACTCTTTCTACAGACTTTTTTGACGTTTTTTTTTACATTTTTCACAATATTTTAACTATTTTTACAGACTTTTTTTTTGATGTTTTCTTGACATTTTTCGCAATTTTTAACTATTTCTACAGACTTTTTTTTGACGTTTTTCGCAATTTTTAAACTATTTTTACAGACTTTTTTTGACATTTTTCGCAAATTTGTAACTATTTTTTACAGTTTTTGATGTTTTTTTGACGTTTTTCGCAAATTTTTAACTATTTCTCCAGACTTTTTTCGCAATTTTTTTAACTATTTCTACAGACTTTTTTTGACGTTTTTTTGCTTTTTTTGGAATCTTTTCCAGTTCTTCGTAGGCTTTTTGTTGTTTTGAACGATTCTTTGCTCACAAAAATATCCAAAATTCTTTTAGATTTTGGTCGGTTGTTTTTGACGCGTTACTGAACGACTTTACTTAGTTATTAACCTTGTTTTATATCCCTTTTTTGTTGCTTGTTTTTGTCATTTTTGTGGCTTTTTCCCAACACATTTTTAACATCTTTTTTTTGAAACTTTTTGATGTATTTTTTTAACATTTTTGTTATTTTCTTTGGAGCAGAAATGTGTGTCGTCCCCTAACAGGATGGTGAATTATTAATAGGATCTAAAGCCCAAGCTATAACCTGATTGTTGAGGTGGGATTGTTGGCGAGCGATGCCGCTCCGCCCGTTTACTGAGATGTATGTGTCTGCACATCTTTAGAGCCATTTAATGGGATTCAGATAGATTTCAGAGGGACATCATAAAAAGACATGCCACTGGACCCCCCACAGTGACCCCCCCCTCCACCCCCCACTAACCCCTCACTGTTTTTACAGACTTTTTGACTTTCTGTTGGTAGTTTTTGATGGTTTTTGCAATTTTTTAAAAACAAATTCCAGACTTTTTTTTGACGTTTTTTTTTTTTTACATTTTTCACAATTTTTTAACTATTTTTACAGACTTTTTTTGACGTTTTTCGCAATTGTTTTACTTTTTTACAGACTTTTTTTGACGTTTTTTGGCATTTTTCGCAAATTTTTAACTATTTTTACAGTTGTTGATGTTTTTTTGACATTTTTCGCAAATTTGTAACTATTTCTACAGACTTTTTTGATGTTTTTTTTTACATTTTTCACAATATTTTAACTACTGTTTTTTTTGACGTTTTTCGCAACTTTGTAACTGTTTTTTAACGTTTTTTTAACTTTTTTCACGTTTTATTTTACGTTTTTTGCAACTTTTTTAGCTTTTTTTTTACGTTTTTTTCACATTTTTCAAAAACATTTTACTATTTCTACAGACTTTTTTTGACGTTTTTCGCAATTTTTTAAACTATTTTTACAGACTTTTTTTTGACGTTTTTTGACATTTTTCTCAATTTTTAAACTATTTTTACAGACTTTTTTTTGGCATTTTTCGCAAATTTTTAACTATTTTTACAGTTTTTGATGTTTTTTTGACGTTTTTCGCAAATTTTTAACTCTTTCTACAGACTTTTTTTGACGTTTTTTTGACGTTTTTTTTACATTTTTTGCAATTTTTTTACTATTTTTACAGACTTTTTTTGACGTTTTTTTTACATTTTTCGCAACTTTGTAACTATTTCTACA
>NC_135870.1:1111329-1116329 GCF_031162955.1 Sander vitreus | reverse complement strand
TATGTGTAGTATCTGTAGTATGTGTAGTATGTGTAGTATGTGTAGTATGTGTAGTATGTGTAGTATCTGTAGTATGTGTAGTATGTGTAGTATGTGTAGTATGTGTAGTATGTGTAGTATGTGATGTGTGTAGTATGTGTAGTATGTGTAGTATGTGTAGTGTGTAGTATGTGTAGTATGTGTAGTATGTGTAGTATATGTAGTATGTGTAGTATGTGTAGTATGTGTAGTATGTGTGTGTATGTGTAGTATGTGTAGTATGTGTAGTATGTGTAGTATGTGTAGTATGTGTAGTATGTGTAGTATGTGTAGTATGTGTAGTGTGTGTAGTATGTGTAGTATGTGTAGTATATGTAGTATGTGTAGTATGTGTAGTATGTGTAGTATGTGTAGTATGTGTAGTATGTGTAGTATATATAGTATGTGTAGTATGTGTAGTATGTGTAGTATGTGTAGTATGTGTAGTATGTGTAGTGTATGTAGTGTGTGTAGTGTGTGTAGTATATGTAGTATGTGTAGTGTGTGTAGTATGTGTAGTATGTGTAGTGTGTGTAGTATCTGTAGTATGTGTAGTATGTGTAGTATGTGTATATGTGTAGTATGTGTAGTATCTGTAGTATGTATATATGTGTAGTATGTGTAGTATATATAGTATTTGTGTAGTATGTGTAGTATGTAGTATGTGTAGTATGTGTAGTATCTGTAGTATGTGTAGTATGTGTAGTATGTGTAGTAGTGTATGTGTAGTGTGATGTGTGTAGTATGTGTATATATGTAGTATGTGTAGTATGTGTAGTATATGTAGTATGTGTAGTGTGTGTAGTATGTGTGAGTATGTGTATGTAGTATGTGTAGTATGTGTAGTATGTGTATGTGTAGTATGTGTAGTATGTGTAGTGTGTGTAGTATCTGTAGTATGTGTAGTATCTGTAGTATGTGTAGTATGTGTAGTATGTGTAGTATGTGTAGTATGTGTAGTATGTGTAGTATGTGTAGTATGTGTAGTATGTATGTGTTAAATCTTCTCTCTTTGATCCTGTCACAGCGTCTCAAATGATGCAACTTCATCAAAGGAAAAATCAAATAAACGTCTCTGTTCATTAATATGAAATTATGTCAGCGTGGAGATTAATAGTATTAATGTTATGAGAGAGTATTTGGGGGGTGATGAGGGGGGTGATGGGAGGGAGGGGGGTGATGGGAGGGAGGGGGTGATGGGAGGGAGGGGGTGATGGGAGCGAGGGGGGAGTGATGGATGGAGAAAGCAGACAAACTAAATTGAAAGGTTACTCATCCGTTCTCTGCTCACAGTCACGTTGCATGAAACACGTTGAGGTTTAAACATCACAGAGGGATTATGGGCCGTCGATAACACGGGACGTTCACTCCATCATTAATTATTATCACTAATTATTATTGCTAATCAGAGAGCAGTGGCTGTATTCTGTGTTATACTCCACATATACTACCCATACACCACATATACGACACATACTCTACATACTACAAATACTATCGACATACTATGGTCCCACAGTCCAATGGTCCCACAGCCCAATGTTCCCACAGCCCTATGTTCCCACAGCCCTATGTTCCCACAGCCCTATGTTCCCACAGTCCTATGTTCCCACAGTCCTATGTTCCCACAGTCCTATGTTCCCACAGCCCAATGGTCCCACAGCCCTATGTTCCCACAGCCCAATGTTCCCACAGTCCTATGTTCCCACAGCCCTATGTTCCCACAGTCCTATGTTCCCACAGTCCTATGTTCCCACAGTCCTATGTTCCCACAGTCCTATGTTCCCACAGCCCTATGGTCCCACAGCCCTGTGTTCCCACAGCCCAATGGTCCCACAGCCCAATGGTCCCACAGCCCTATGGTCCCACAGCCCAATGTTCCCACAGTCCAATGGTCCCACAGCCCTATGGTCCCACAGCCCAATGTTCCCACAGCCCTATGTTCCCACAGCCCAATGTTCCCACAGCCCTATGTTCCCACAGCCCAATGTTCCCACAGCCCTATGTTCCCACAGCCCTATGTTCCCACAGCCCAATGTTCCCACAGCCCTATGTTCCCACAGTCCTATGTTCCCACAGCCCTATGTTCCCACAGCCCAATGTTCCCACAGCCCAATGTTCCCACAGCCCAATGGTCCCACAGCCCAATGTTCCCAAAGCCCTATGTTCCCACAGCCCAATGTTCCCACAGCCCAATGGTCCCACAGCCCAATGTTCCCACAGCCCTATGTTCCCACAGCCCAATGGTCCCACAGCCCAATGTTCCCACAGCCCTATGATCCCACAGCCCAATGTTCCCACAGTCCAATGTTCCCACAGCCCAATGGTCCCACAGCCCAATGGTCCCACAGCCCAATGTTCCCACAGCCCTATGGTCCCACAGCCCAATGTTCCCACAGCCCTATGGTCCCACAGCCCAATGTTCCCACAGCCCTATGGTCCCACAGCCCTATGTTCCCACAGCCCAATGGTCCCATCAGCTCTATGGTCCCACAGCCCAATGTTCCCACAGCCCTATGTTCCCACAGCCCAATGTTCTCACAGCCCCTATGGTCCCACAGCCCAATGTTCCCACGGCCCTATGGTCCCACAGCCCAATGTTCCCACGGCCCTATGTTCCCACAGCCCTATGATCCCACAGCCCTATGTTCCCACAGCCCTATGTTCCCAGAGTCCTATGTTCCCACAGCCCTATGTTCCCATAGGGCTGTGGGAACATAGGGCTGACCCCTTTTATATAATAGGCCTAACAGAAAATGTTCTGTATTTGAAGTGTACTACACACATAATATCTAACGTCCGGGTAACGAGCTGCCAGATTATTTCACGGATTCATTTCTTAGAGTTTAGATTTATAATCCAAACGGCCCGAGTGGAGATTGATAGAGAGCTCTTCTTGTTGTATAATCTCACAGATGGCGAGATCATTTACAGTCGAGGCTGCGGGCTGGAGCAGCGCCAGGCGCTTCCTAATACCACTTTGATCATCTGTAAGTCTGGCTGCTCGTTTGGGGCTTTTAAACGAGGCAAAACGTAAAAAAAAATGTTCTGGCAATCAATCCTCATCCGAGAAACAGAACGACTGAAATCTGATGGTTCAAACCACATCCAGCTAGCCTGGAAATCCAGACCCAAATACGAAAGATTAAGGGTCTGGCATTGAGTAATGAAAACAGCCCAACTTGAGGGGCGGAACAAAGCATGCAGTTGAAAATCTCACTGCGCGCAATTGGATAACACTACGACCAATCACAACAATACACGGGGTGACGTAAAAAGGCGACATAAAAGCGACAAAAAGGCAGCGAAAAGGCAGTGACAAAGGTGACAAAAAGACAACAAAAATACAACAAAAAGGCGACAAAAAGGTGACAAAAAGACAACAAAAAGGTGACAAAAAGACAACAAAAAGGTGACAAAAAGACAACAAAAAGGTGACAAAAAGGCGACAAAAAGACAACAAAAATACAACAAAAAGGAGACAAAAAGACAACAAAAAGACAACAAAAAGGAGACAAAAAGACAACAAAAAGGTGACAAAAAGACAACAAAAAAACAACAAAAAGGTGACAAAAAGGCGACAAAAAGGCGACAAAAAGACAACAAAAATACAACATAAAGGCGACAAAAAGACAACAAAAAGACAACAAAAAGACAACAAAAATACAACATAAAGGCGACAAAAAGACAACAAAAAGACAACAAAAAGACAACAGAAAGGTGACAAAAAGGTGACAAAAAGACAACAAAAAGGTGACAAAAAGACAACAAAAAGGTGACAAAAAGAGAACAAAAAGACAACAAAAAGAGAACAAAAAGACTACAAAAAGACGACAAAAAGAGAACAAAAAGACAACAAGGCGACAAAAAGGCGATTAAAAGGTGACAAAAAACAACAAAAAAGTGACAAAAATGCATCAAAAAGGCGACAAAAAGATGTCAAAAAGGCGACAAAAAGGTGACAAAAAGAGAACAAAAAGGTGACAAAAAGACAACAAAAAGGTGACAAAAAGGCGACAAAAAGGTGACAAAAAGAGAACAAAAAGACGAACAAAAAGACAACAAAAAGACGACAAAAAGGCGACAAAAAGGCGATAAAAAGGTGACAAAAAGAGAACAAAAAGACAACAACAAGGTGACAAAAAGACGACAAAAAGACAACAACAAGGCGACAAAAAGGCGATTAAAAGGTGACAAAAAACAACAAAAAAGTGACAAAAAGGCGTCAAAAAGGCGACAAAAAGACGTCAAAAAGGCGACAAAAAAACAACAAAAATGTGACAAAAAGGCGACAAAAAACAACAAAAAAGTGACAAAAAGGCGACAAAAAGACGACAAAAAGACAACAAAAAGGCGACAAAAAAACAACAAAAAAGTGACAAAAAGACAACAAAAAGGCGACAAAAAAACAACAAAAAAGTGACAAAAAGGCATCAAAAAGGCAACAAAAACACGTCAAAAAGGCGACAAAAAAACAACAAAAAGGCGACAAAAAGGCGACAAAAAGACGACAAAAAGGCAACAAAAAGGCCAGGACAAGTTCAGTCACTGAACCAATCAGAGGATGTGCCTGGCCAACAGTTTTTAAGAGAAGATTTATTTTTGGGACTTTGGTCGTGATGTTTTCTGTCCGTGCCATACAAAGACCCAAAAGATTTCCCATGATGCACTGGGCTGAGCGGCTGCCTGTGGAGGCTCGATGCTGGAGGATTCGGCGGCGAAAAAGGCAACAAAAAGGTGACAAAAAGGTGACAAAAAGGCGACAAAAAGAGAACAAAAAGACGACAAAAAGAGAACAAAAAGACGACAAAAAGACAACAAAAAGGTGACAAAAAGAGAACAAAAAGGCGACAAAAAGAGAACAAAAAGGCGACAAAAAGAGAACAAAAGGCGACAAAAAGACAACAAAAAGGCGACAAAAAGAGAACAAAAAGGTGACAAAAAGAGAACAAAAAGGCGACAAAAAGACAACAAAAAGACGT
>NC_135870.1:1103829-1108829 GCF_031162955.1 Sander vitreus | reverse complement strand
TCTGCAAAATGAATACTTTTTAATTTCTGATGCTGGGATGGCCCCGGGGCCCCGCGACAATGTTGATGGATGATGTTTTAATGCTGCTGAATGTTATTTTTACTGAACAGGGAAAACTATAAATTGTTACTTCATTGGCAATGATTGTGCCCTGTATGCACAGAAGCCCGACGGCTGCTGCTGCTGCTGCTGCTGCTGCTGCTGCTGCCCATGAATAATCACCTCTCCCAGCAGATGTTACTTTGCAGAAACCAATTCCTGGGATAAGATTTGCAGAAGATTAATTGTCTACAGCTGTTTCATGGCCCGCTGCAATCTTAATACATTTATGATAAGTTTAAAAGCTCACTAGAGGCAGCGGAGTGAGGCTGGAGAGAGAAAGGGACGCTTTATTCTTACATCTGGATTCATATTCGTCTGTCGGATTCATCATTAGCCTTTATGCAAAGCGACTGGGAGGCCGGCCGTCATTAGATGCAACAGTGTCTCCCTCCTCTCCCTTTATCCTCTCTCGCCTCGCGCCCATATTTTCATTTGAGTGACTGAATTATTCAGATTTGTGCAAATGAGTTGTTTTCATTTTTCTCCCGGGGAAGTGGAAATTGAAAGTGACCCAGCAGCGTGACCCCCATCTATTACTCAAGCTAAATTGTGGTGAATGTGCAGTCTGGATCATTGTAAGCGTGCACGGGGGGCTTTGTTAACCGCTGCCGTGCCGTGACCCCCCCGCCAACACGCAGCATCTGTACCTAGTTTGGAAGAATCGTCGTGTTACGACCCACACGCCACGCTTTCATTAAAGAGCCATTTGAATATTCACCGCAGAACAAAAGCAATCATGTTTGCTGCGTGGCAGTAGGTCAGGGGCCGGCGTACGGCACAGTGGTGCGTTCAGGGGCCGGCGTACGGCACAGTGGTGGGGTCAGGGGCCGGCGTACGGCACAGTGGTGGGGTCAGGGGCCGGCGTACGGTACAGTGGTGGGGTCAGGGGCCGGCGTACGGCACAGTGGTGCGTTCAGGGGCCGGCGTACGGTACAGTGGTGGGGTCAGGGGCCGGCGTACGGCACAGTGGTGCGTTCAGGGGCCGGTGTACGGTACAGTGGTGGGGTCAGGGGCCGGCGTACGGCACAGTGGTGGGGTCAGGGGCCGGCGTACGGCACACAGCACACACACACACACACACACACACAGACACACACACAAACACACACACAGAGACACACACACACAGACACACACACACAGACACACACACAGACACACAGACAGACACACACACACACACACACACACACACACAGATAGCACACACACACACACACACACACACACACACACACAGGACAGACCCCCCACACACACACACACACACACAGGACAGACCCCCCCCACACACACACACACACACACACAGGACAGACCCCCCCCCACACACACACACACACCTGTGTACAGTCTGACAGGAAGTGGCCATAAATAACGGCACTAACCGTTCCTTAGCTCTTGCGACTCCACAGACATTGAACATGACATAATACGCTGCAATAAAACAAGACCTTCACTTCATGAATGTGCATGATTTACACGGAGGCCGTGGGATGAATTCAGCGTCATGAATATGCAAAAAAAACAGACGCAGCGCAGCTGCAGAACTGAACTAATTGATTCTCATGTGACGGAGGGACTTAATCACTAATTGGTTTCCTGTTTCTCTCTCGCAGCTCTTCGCTCATTAACACATTTGGTGTTAATGAACTGAGCATCTTCCTTTTTATTCTCACAAATAATAAACTGCTCTGCTTTTAGCACCGTTTCCCTGTACGGCGTCCTGCACGCCGGCTGCGTGGCGTTTTCTACGTCTTTGCACACCAGAAACCTGTCTGACCAACAGTCTAAATATAAATATATACTGATCTGATTACAGTAAAGACAACGTCAGCAGGACTGGCGGCATCCTGGCTCCAGAATATTTCCTTCTGGATTGACAGATGCAATGTTAAAAAATTACATTTATATCCAAACCTAGAGACTTTCAGACATCAACATGTCATACTATATATATATATATATTTATATATATATATATATAAATATATATGTGTCTGTGTTTGTGTGTATGTGTGTGTGTGTGTGTGTGTGTGTGTGTGTGTGTGTGTGTGTGTGTGTGTGTGTGTGTGTGTGTGTGTGTGTGTGAATGTGTGTGTGTGACAAAGCAAGGGTGAAATAAACTGAATTAAATATAATAACAACAAGCAAAATATCACCAATGGAGCGTTTCTATTGCAGACTGCAGAGGGTTAAAGTCAGGTATGAAGGTGGACGTGAGGATATAATGTCAGTCCTCTGACATCATCATTCCTCATAGCCTCCTCTCTCTGTCTCTCTCTCTCTCTCCCTCTCTCTGTCTCTCTCTCTCTCTCTCTCTCTCTCTCTCTCTCTCTCTCTCTCTCTCTCTCTCTCTCTCTGTCTCTCTCTCTATCTCTCTCTCTCTGTCTCTCTCTCTCTCTCTCTCCCTCTGTCTCTCTCTCTCTCTCTCTCTCTCTCTCTCTCTCTCTCTCTCTCTCTCTCTCTCTGTCTCTCTCTCTCTCTCCCTCTCTCTGTCTCTCTCTCTCTCTCTCTCTCTCTCTCTCTCTCTCTCTCTCCCTCCCTCCCTCTCTGTCTCTCTCTCTCTCTCTCTCTCCGTGCACACACCTTCCCGGCTTTGTACAAACAGATACCTGTCACCTATGAAGAATAGCGCCGCTCCTTAACACATGCCTCATTCTCTGCGGATTATTTACTTTTAATGGGCGGGCGGGGGTGAGAAAAGCACTTAATATGTGCTCACACGAGGCGTGATGTATGGGGTCATCGTAACAGGGCTGCTCGTTTGAAATAAATCTATCTGCCGGCTGCTCGCAGCTTTACTACAGGACACGCTAGAGCAGCAACGGCTCTGTAAGATAGTTAATGTCCCAGAGGAGCTCACTGTTTGGATTTTTATCATTTAGGGGGCTGGGGAGTCACACGATGAAGTCAGGACAAAGAATCCCTCAATATCAACCCAGATATGAGCTTGTTATGATGGATCTCAGGTTAATATAGAGGTCAAGTTTGCTGTTATTTGTTTCTATCGTCTCCTGAAAGAGGAACTTGTATCTTGCATTAAAGGAATTGTATTCACGTAACCCACACAGATGCATTCTGGGATAGGACAATATAACAGGCTCTGGGTTTAGAAAAAGGTCTATCTCTGTAGGGATCCTTTCATAATGTTGTCAGACACTTAGAACATTAATCTGAGTCTGTCAGCGGCAAAACGAGCACTTTTGTGAAGGTAAATACAATCTGCACAACTGTCCTATTAACTTACATGGTAGCTTGTTTGTGACACGTTTTTTGTCACTTTTTTCCACGTTTTTGTCACTTTTTTCCCACGTTTTGGACGTCAAACATAGCGTAGCGTGGTGTCAGGATGCCACCATCTTCCCATTCTTTTGTCTTTAGAAAAGCCCATTTTTGCCAACATGTTCTCACACTCATCTCGTAAAATATAGACGCTTGGTCAGGTGCCTTTGTCGTTGTTATTAACGCTAAAAGTCTCCTTTAGCGCTGTAAGTAAACACGCTTGGTCGGGACTATTGCCGTCCCTTTAGCGCCGTGCTTGGTCGGGACTATTGACGTCCCTTTAGCGCCATAAGTAAACGCCCTTGGTCGGGACTATTGCCGTCCCTTTAGCGCCGCGCTTGGTCGGGACTATTGCCGTCCCTTTAGCGCCATAAGTAAACGTGCTTGGTCGGGACTATTGTCGTCCCTTTAGCGCCATAAGTAAACGCCCTTGGTCGGGACTATTGCCGTCCCTTTAGCGCCATAAGTAAACGTGCTTGGTCGGGACTATTGCCGTCCCCTTTAGCGCTATAAATGCGCTTGGTCGGGACTATTGCCGTCCCTTTAGCGCTATAAGTAAACGTGCTTGGTCGGGACTATTGACGTCCCTTTAGCGCTATGAGTAAACGTGCTTGGTCGGGACTATTGCCGTCCCTTTAGCGCTATAAAGTAAACGCGCTTGGTCGGGACTATTGACGTCCCTTTAGCGCTATGAGTAAAGCGTGCTTGGTCGGGACTATTGACGTCCCCGCTATATAAGCGCTAGTCAGGGACTATGCGTCCTAGCGCTATAAGGGGCTGGTCGGGACTATTGCTGTCCCTTTAGCGCTATAAGTAAACGCAGCTTGGTCGGGACTATTGCCGTCCCTTTAGCGCTATAAATCGCAGCTGGGTCGGGACTATTGCGTCCCTTTAGCGCTATAAGTAAAGCGCTGGTCGGGACTATTGTCGTCCCCTTTAGCGCTATAAGTAAACGCGCTTGGTCGGGACTATTGGCGTCCCTTTAGCGCTATAAGTAAACGCGCTTGGTCGGGACTATTGACGTCCCTTTAGCGCTATAAGTAAAGCGCGCTTGGTCGGGACTATTGCCGTCCCTTTAGCGCTATAAGTAAACGCGCTTGGTCGGGACTATTGGCGTCCCTTTAGCGCTATAAGTAAACGTGCTTGGTCGGGACTATTGACGTCCCTTTAGCGCTATAAGTAAACGCGCTTGGTCGGGACTATTGCCGTCCCTTTAGCGCTATAAGTAAACGCGCTTGGTCGGGACTATTGACGTCCCTTTAGCGCTATAAGTAAACGCGCTTGGTCGGGACTATTGGCGTCCCTTTAGCGCTATAAGTAAACGCGCTTGGTCGGGACTATTGCCGTCCCTTTAGCGCTATAAGTAAACGCGCTTGGTCGGGACTATTGCCGTCCCTTTAGCGCTATAAGTAAACGCGCTTGGTCGGGACTATTGCCGTCCCTTTAGCGCTATAAGTAAACGCGCTTGGTCGGGACTATTGCGTCCCTTTAGCGCTATAAGTAAACGTCTTGAGTCGGGACTATTGGCGTCCCTTTAGCGCTATAAGTAAACGCGCTTGGTCGGGACTATTGCCGTCCCTTTAGCGCTATAAGTAAACGCGCTTGGTCGGGAC
>NC_135870.1:1083829-1093829 GCF_031162955.1 Sander vitreus | reverse complement strand
AACAGGAATTAAAACTTGCAAAAAATTATTTCGTTTGAGCAAACAAAAACCTATTCCGTGCTCAATAAATGTATTTGCATGTTTGCTATTATCCATATTAACGTGCAATAATAACCCCTCTCACGCAGTGTACTCATGTGTCCTCTCAAAAACTCTTTCTCTGCGTGCAGTCAGACGCTGCTGGTCATGTCTCTCCTTGCTCTCAACCTCTGCACTCTGTGCATTGTTGACATACAGTACTTGGCTGCGTACTTTGCGTGTACCAGGAGGATTGAAGGTATGTCCACTAGGGGGCAGATCAGGGCCGTATCTCCCCCGGCCCAGAGCAGAAGTCATTCCTCTGGAACAGCTGCTGACCTGCCTGTCAGATGATATACTGTCATGTCAGTATCTGTAGTGTATGTATAGTAGCCTATGTGTAGTAGTATGTGTAGTGTAGAGTTTGAGAGCCACTGGCTGCAGGTTTCCTGTGTGCAGGTGTGTAGTATATGTGTAGTATGTGTAGTGGTATGTGTAATATATGTGTAGTATGTGTAGTGGTATGTGTAGTATATGTGTAGTATGTGTAGTGGTATGTGTAGTACATGTGTAGTATGTGTAGTATGTGTAGTGGTATGTGTAATATATGTGTAGTATGTGTAGTGTAGAGTCTGAGAGCCACTGGCAGCAGGTTTCCTGTGTGCAGGTGTGTAGTATATGTGTAGTATGTGTAGTGGTATGTGTAATATATGTGTAGTATGTGTAGTGTAGAGTCTGAGAGCCACTGGCAGCAGGTTTCCTGTGTGCAGGTGTGTAGTATATGTGTAGTAGTATGTGTAATAGTATGTGTAGTGTAGAGTTTGAGGTGTGTACGTAAGCTTCATATCCTGGCCTGTCTCGCCACCCATTCATCATCTCAGCTGTGTTTTCGGTTTGTTCTCAGAGGCTTGTGATGGACGATGACTCACGCGTTTTGACGACAGCCATTTTGTGTCTCTGGGCACGCGGCCAGGCGCGGGTCGCGGCCTAATCTCTCCTCTCACTTTATATAAGAGCAAGATAATGTGATACAACTTTTCCAAACTCGCGACCTTTTATCGCACACCTCACCTGTCCAAATCAGCCTTATTGTTTTCCTGCTCCTACCTGACACACACACACACACACACACACACACACACACACACACACACACACACACACACACACACACACACACACACACAGAGTTATTCACTGTCTGCAGCCATCAGCCGTTTCCAATCTCAGCATCAGGGAAGTCACAGCTCTTTGTACAAGTGCTGCAGTAATTGAATTTGCAGGAGAAATAGCGGCCTGGAAAATTTCATTTTCGCTCCCAGCGGATGGGTGCATGTGCATGTGCATGTGCATGTGTGCGTGCATGTGTGTGTGTGTGTGTGTGTGTGTGTGTGTGTGTGCGCGTGGGGCACATCTTCTCCATCCTAACTGATCTTTTCTCTCCTCCATTTCCCGTCTCACCCTTTATCCCACATTACACACCGTCCCACTGCCGTTCCTCCTCCGAGCTTTTTGTCGGCTTTATTTTTTTTGACTCCAACGGTACTTTAAAGTATCTATTGAAACAACGTTTCAGACCGTATTGACATTATGTTATTTATTTTCAAAATGAAGACTGCTTGCACATCCTTTCATAAAAAAAAAATGGGTTGAAGTTTCAATTATAATCAACCCCAAAAAAAAAGACTTTGGTTGTCAAAACAATCGCCAAAAAAATCACAGCAACAGCAACAACAGAAAAGCCTTGCAAGCCTCAAAAAAAGCATCTAAAGTGTAAAGCTAAATGTCCAAATAATGACAGACGTACGCACACACACACACACACACACACACACACACACACACACACACACACACACACACACACTCTCCTAAACTGATCTTTACGCTAATATAAATAAGATATGGTCCCATTCTGCGGCTCCGTGTTGAACAGGATCTACTGCCTCAGCCGTGTACATTTGCGTTTCTACGGTATTAAACATTGTGTTAATTGTTTGGAAAAGGGAGACTTTTTCACACACGTTTCCATAAAATAATGGTTTCAACTTTCAATTGTAATAAAGCATTTCTTCAACCCTAAAAACGTGTGTCATTTGTAACGCCGGAGACGGTTTTCGGACGGGGGAAATCTCATTCTGTCTGTCCAACCTCTCCTCCTCTCCTCTTCTCTCCTCTCTCTCCCTCTGTCTCTCTTTCTCTCTTTTCTTTTCTTCCTGTCCAAACCCTGCTGTCCAGCTGATCTCCGTGAGCAGACACAGAGGGGGAGAGACGGGGGGAGAGACAACGGGGGAGAGACGGGGGGAGAGACGACGGCTCCTTGTCACGGTGGCAATTTTCTCCTAAATACCTTCCACAAATAATGGTTTTCAGAATGAGCATTAACAGGGTTGATTACGTGAAATGGCCCTTTTAATTTACAGCCGGGCTTCTATTGATCACAGGAGTGCAGATTAAAGCGTTCAATGAAGCCAGTGATGAGGTATTAAGCGGCTGGAGCCGGGCGCCGGCCCCCGGGGGGCCCGCGGGGCCGGCGAGGCCGCTGCCTGTGTACAGTTATTCCCCTGTAATGAAGTGCGTCTATGCAGCGGCATGCAGCCGCGGCAGGAAAAATAGATTGAAGATGATGAGCTCTTCAAAGTCATTTCTCGCTCTCTCATTCCACCTCATGCCCGGCGTCTCGCGGCCACGCCGTGCACGCACGCCCAAATGCCTCGGATTTACTTAGCCGAGCTGGACCGATGCAATTTTTATGACCTTATTGCTTTTTTACCATGGTAATAGTTTAGAATCAATGTATCAATCTGCAGAAGCCATCAGCCGTGTTGCCCTCTAAGATCAAGTCCAGGTCATCCCATCATTGCGCGGAGCACTGAGATGGAAAGACAGGAGGGAAACACACACACACACACACACACACACACACACACACACACACACACACACACACACACACACACACACACACACACACACACGCAGACACAGACAGACAGACAGACAGACAGACAGACAGACACACACACACACACACACACACACACACACACAGACAGACACACACACACAGACACACACACACAGACAGACAGACACAAACACAGTCAGACAGACAGACAGACAGACGCACACACACACACACACACACACACACACACACACACACACACACACACACACACACACACACACACACACACACACTTCCCTCTCTCCTCCCCCCCGCCCCCCCCACCTAAATATCCCCCATCAGTGCCGGGCGGTCTGAGCATGCTCGGCAAACACGCTCGCAGAGGTTTAACCCCTCATCCGACCCACGCTGTCTTTGAAGAGCACAGCTTTCTGATTATCTATCTATCCGCCCCACCACAATAAGAGCCTCTCCATCCAGCTGTCAAACGCCTTCACGAGGCCTCGAAAGACAGATAAAAAGGTGTTTGATCGTAACAGTTTAGAAACAAATGTGTATAATAATAGTGTTTCTCTACAGAATATTTAGTGGCTGCC
Source organism: Sander vitreus (assembly GCF_031162955.1). Taxonomy (NCBI): domain Eukaryota; kingdom Metazoa; phylum Chordata; class Actinopteri; order Perciformes; family Percidae; genus Sander; species Sander vitreus. Next base: position 1,090,304 of record NC_135870.1, on the reverse strand, counting down.
ATTTAATGTATTCATCTCCCGGGACATGTCTGCATGTGACGAAAACTAAACCTAACTGAGCCCCTCCCTGTCCCGGTTAAGAAGGTGAGCAGCATTGTGTTCAATGACATGCCAGTTAGCATCATAGCAGGGAGTCTGTGGGGATTTCTCTGTCTTTCATTAATGATTATAATAATAATAATAATATGACTGTAAAAGATGGCCTTAAGCACATTGTTTATGGTTGTGTTTAATCTTGCATCAAATAGTGAACTGCATACTAGACTTGCATGCATGTACAAATCCCCAGCAGTAAATACTGTGCTAGTACTAGTATTATACTACAAGAAGCAAGACAGTTGCAAGCCTTTAATTAGTTATGTAAAACACACACACACACACACACACACACACACACACACACACACACACACACAGACAAGGACAGACACACAGACACACACACACACACACACACACACACACACACACACACACACACAGTTATGTAAAGCTTTTGATGGGACAGTTAGGTCCTAGAGATGTGGTGACAACAGCAGCGCAGAGGGGGCCCAATTTGATTTTTTGTTATTGGGCCCAAAATTCCTGGCGGCGCCCCTGCCAGCAGGGGGCGAAAAAGTGCTTGCATTGTGGAACCCATCATTAGCTTGTGTTTCCCTGGGGAACATTTAGACTGGTGTACCTTTGTGATAGCAGGTGGTGAAATGTTTGGTGAAAAAGCATTTCACTGGAAGAGGAGACTCTCATTCAGACACATTCAGCACATTTTGGGATTCTGGAGACTCAGCTGGAAGGCACATGGACAATGATTGGTGGCAAGCTACTTGGCAATTGTTTTTCATATTGTATTTGAAATACATAGTTTCAGTTAATATATTAATATATTAATACCATATTGTTTGAAACTTGAGGCGATCTGTGTTTGTTTTGCTGGGAGAAGTTTCTCCATTGACTTAGTTAATCCTAAATGCCATAAATAATATATATATATATATAAATATATATATATATAAATATATATGTAACATAATATCACTACATTGAGATTATATATTTAATTTGAAATGACCTTACTTGAAGTAATGTATATTTCTTTTTGTGTTTTGCCTTTAAAGGTTATCAACCTAAATAACACACTAACACTCATTCACTATCTCACTAACTCACTCACTAACTAACTCACTCACTCACTAACTAACTCACTCACTAACTATCTCACTAACTAACTCACTCACTCACTAACTAACTCACTCACTAACTAACTCACTCACTCACTAACTAACTCACTCACTCACTAACTATCTCACTAACTCACTCACTAACTCACTAACTAACTCACTCACTCACTAACTAACTCACTCACTAAATATCTCACTAACTCACTCACTAACTATCTCACTATCTCACTCACTATCTCACTAACTAACTCACTCACTCACTAACTAACTAACTCACTCACTAACTATCTCACTAACTCACTCACTAATCACTATCTCACTCACTAACTATCTCACTAACTCACTCACTCACTAACTATCTCACTAACTCACTCACTACTCACTATCTCACTCACTAATTATCTCACTAACTCACTAACTCACTATCTCACTAACTCACTAACTATCTCACTAACTCACTCACTCAACTATCTCACTAACTATCTCACTAACTCACTATCTCACTAACTCACTAACTCACTCACTAACTATCTCACTAACTCACTCACTAACTATCTCACTAACTCACTCACTAACTAACTAACTCACTCACTAACTAACTCACTCACTAACTATCTCACTAACTCACTCACTAACTATCTCACTATCTAACTCACTCACTATCTCACTAACTCACTCACTATCTCACTAACTCACTCACTAACTAACTAACTCACTCACTAACTATCTCACTAACTCACTCACTAACTATCTCACTCACTAATTATCTCACTAACTCACTAACTCACTATCTCACTAACTCACTCACTAACTATCTCACTAACTCACTCACTAACTATCTCACTAACTCACTATCTCATTAACTCACTAACTCACTCACTAACTATCTCACTAACTCACTCACTAACTATCTCACTAACTCACTAACTAACTCACTCACTCACTCACTCACTCACTAACTAACTCACTCACTATCTCACTAACTAACTCACTCACTCACTATCTCACTAACTCACTCACTAACTCACTCACTATCTCACTAACTCACTAACTAACTAACTAACTCACTCACTAACTATCTCACTAACTAACTCACTAACTAACTCACTCACTAACTCACTAACTCACTCACTCACTAACTATCTCACTAACTCACTAACTAACTCACTTGCTCACTAACTATCTAACTAACTAACTCACTCACTTACTCACTCACTATCTCACTAACTCACTCACTTACTCACTCACTCACTCACTATCTCACTAACTCACTATCTCACTAACTAACTCACTCACTATCTCACTAACTCACTATCTCACTAACTAACTCACTCACTCACTAACTCACTAAGTATCTCACTATCTCACTCACTCACTTACTCACTTACTAACTCACTCACTATCTCACTAACTCACTCACTAACTCATTCACTAACTATCTCACTAACTCACTCATTCACTAACTATCTCACTCACTAACTATCTCACTCACTAACAAACTCACTCACTCAATATCTCACTAACTCACTAACTAACTCACTTGCTCACTAACTATCTAACTAACTAACTAACTCACTTACTCACTCACTATCTCACTAACTCACTCACTCACTTACTCACTCACTCACTCACTATCTCACTAACTCACTATCTCACTAACTAACTCACTCACTCACTATCTCACTAACTCACTCACTCACTCAACTATCCCACTAACTCACTCACTAACTCACTAAGTATCTCACTATCTCACTCACTCACTTACTCACTTACTAACTCACTCACTAACTATCTCACTAACTCACTCATTCACTAACTATCTCACTCACTAACTATCTCACTCACTAACAAACTCACTCACTCAATATCTCACTAACTAACGCACTCACTCACTAACTCATTCACTAACTATCTCAATAACTCACTCACTCACTATCTCACTAACTCACTCACTCACTAACTCACTCACTCACTTACTAACTCACTCACTATCTCACTAACTCACTCACTACTCAAGACTCACTCACACTCACTCACTCACTAACTCACTCACTCACTCACTTACTAACTCACTCACTATCTCACTAACTAACTCACTACTCAAGACTCACTCACACTCACTCACTCACTAACTAACTCACTCACTAACTACCTCACTCACTCACTAACTCACTCAATAACCAACTAACTAACTCACTAACTAACTAACTAACTCACTCACTATCTCACTAACTAACTCACTCACTCACTCACTAACTATGTCACTAACTAACTCACTCACTAACAAACTCACTCACTCACTATCTCACTAACTAACTCACTCACTCACTAACTCATTCACTAACTATCTCACTAACTCATTCACTATCTCACTCACTAACAAACTCACTCACTCACTATCTCAATAACTAACTCACTCACTCACTAACTCATTCACTAACTATCTCACTAACTCACTCACTCACTATCTCACTAACTCACTCACTAACTCACTCACTAAGTCACTCACTCACTATCTCACTCACTAACTCACTCACTAACTCACTCACTCACTCACTTACTAACTCACTCACTCACTCACTCACTCACTAACTCACTCACTAAGTCACTCACTCACTACTCACTATCTCACTCACTCACTAACTCACTCACTAACTCACTCACTAACTCACTAACTCAGCTGGCTGTCTCGCTGGCTCGCCTGGCTGGCTCGCGTAGCTGCTCGCTCGCTCACTGTGCTCGCTCGCTCACTCGCTGGCTCCTCGCTATCTCATCGCTGACTCCTCGCTGGCTCGCTAACTAACTCACTCACTCTGTATCTCGCTAGCCTTAGCTCACTCCTATCTCACTAACTCACTCACTCACTGTCTCGCTGACTAACTCACTCGCTGCTAACTCGCTGGCTCACTAAGTCCTCGCACTGGCTGGCTCCTCACTAACATCGCTCCTCCTCCTCACTCCCTATCACAAACAAACTAACTCCTCCTATCTCACTGGCTCACTCCTCACTGGCTCATCTAAACTCCTCTACTAACTCATCTCGCTCACTCACTTGCTAACTGACTCACTAGCTAAAATCACTCACTATGACTCGCTCACTCACTCACTGACTTACTAACTAGCTCGCTATCACCTAGCTAAACTCGCCAACTCCTTTACTAACTAACTTACTAACTAACTCACTAACTCACTATTTAAGTCACTCACTCACTACTCACTATCTCACTCACTCACTAACTAACTTACTCACTCACTAAGTCACTCACTACTCACTATCTCACTCACTAACTCACTCACTAACTATCTCACTAACTCACTCACTCACTCACTCAATAACTCCCTCACTCACTTACTAACTCACTCACTAACTCACTCACTATCTCACTAACTAACTCACTCACTCACTAACTAACTCACTCACTCACTCACTAACTCACTCACTAACTATCTCACTAACTCACTCACTAACTAACTATCTCACTAACTACCTCACTCCCTTTCTCAGTAACTAACTCACTCACTATCTCACTAACTAACTCACTCACTAACTCACTCACTCACTTACTAACTAACTCACTAACTAAATCACTAACTCACTAACTAAATCACTCACTCACTCACTTACTAACTAACTCACTCACTAACTCACTAATTAAATCACTAACTCACTTACTAACTAACTCACTAACTAACTCACTAACTCACTAACTCACTAACTAACTCACTAACTCACTAACTAAATCACTCACTCACTCACTATCTAACGATCTCACTCACTACTAACTCATACTACTCACTCACTCACTAACTCACTCACTAAGTCACTCACTCACTACTCACTATCTCACTCACTCACTAACTCACTCACTAACTCACTCACTAACTCACTCACTCACTCAACTCACTCCTAACTAACTCACTACCCCTCACTCACTAACTCACTAACTAAACTCACTCACTCACTCACTACTAACTCACTCACCACCATCTCACTCACTACTAACTCACTCACTCACTTACTAACTCACTATCTCACTCACTAACTCACTCATTAACTCACTCACTAACTCACTCATTAACTCACTCACTAACTCACTCACTCACTTACTAACTCACTCACTCACTCACTAACTCACTCACTATCTCACTAACTAACTCACTCACTATCTCACTAACTAACTCACTCACTCACTAACTCACTCACTCACTCACTTACTAACTAACTCACTAACTAACTCACCACACTAAACTCACTCACTCACTCACCTACTAACTCACTAACTAACCAACTCACTCAAACTAACTCACTCAACTCACTCACTCACTAACTCACTCAACTAACTCACTCACTCACTAACTCACTACCAACTCACTAACCCACTTACTAACTCACCAACTCACTCACCAAATCACTAACTCACTAACTCACTAACTAACTCACTCACTCACTCACTAACTAACTCACTCACTCACCAACTAACTATCTCACTCACTCACTAACTCACTCACCAACTCACTCACTCACTTACTAACTCACTCAACTCACCACTAAATCACTAACTAACCCAGTAACTCACCAACTAACTCACTAACTCACTAACTCACTCACCAAAGCACTCACTCACCACTTTCACCAACTAACTCACTCACTAACCAACTATCTCACTCACACTAACTCACCCTACCAACTCACTCACTCACTAACTCACCAACTCACTCAACTCACTAACTAAACTCACTCACTAACTCACTAACTCACTAACTAACTCACTCAACTCACTAACTAAATCACTCACTCACTTACTAACTCACTTACTAACTAACTCACTAACTAACTCACTAACTCACTAACTCACTAACTAACTCACTAACTCACTAACTAAATCACTCACTCACTCACTACCTAACGATCTCACTCACTACTAACTCACTCACTAACTCACTAACTCACTAACTCACTAACTAACTCACTAACTCACTAACTAAATCACTCACTCACTCACTACCTAACGATCTCACTCACTACTAACTCACTCACTCACTCACTTACTAACTCACTAACTCACTAACTCACTAACTAAATCACTAACTCACTAACTAAACTCACTCACTCACTCACTAACCTCACTCACTAACTCACTAATTCACTAACTCACTGACTAACTCACTCACTCACTCACTACTCACTCACTACCAACTCACTCACTAACTAAATCACTCACTCACTCACTACCTAACGATCTCACTCACTACTAACTCACTCACTCACTCACTTACTAACTCACTAACTCACTAAT
>NC_135870.1:1071329-1078829 GCF_031162955.1 Sander vitreus | reverse complement strand
TTTTCAATGTTTTTTGGTGCCTTTTTTCAACGTTTTTTGGTGCTCTTTTTCAATGTTTTTTGGTGCCTTTTTTCAACGATTTTTGGCGCTCTTTTCAATGTTTTTTGGCACCCTTTTCAATGTTTTTTGGCACCTTTTTTCAACGTTTTTTGGTGCTCTTTTTCAATGTTTGTCAAATGTTTTTGGCGCCTTTTTCAATGTTTTTTTGGAGCCTTTCTAAACGCTTTATGGAACCTTTTTCAACGTTTCAATGTTTTTTGGCGCCTTTTTCAATGTTTTTTGGCGCCTTTTTTCAAAGTTTTTTGGCGCCCTTTTTCAATGTTTTTTGGTGCCTTTTCAAAGTTTTTTGGCTCTCTTTTTCAATGTTTTTTGGCTCTCTTTTCAATGTTTTTTGGCGCCTTTTTTCAACGTTTTTTGGTGCTCTTTTTCAATGTTTTTTGGCGCCTTTTTTCAACGTTTTTTGGTGCTCTTTTTCAATGTTTTTTGGCGCTCTTTTTCAATGTTTTTTGGCTCCTTTTTTCAATGTTTTTTGGCGCTCTTTTTCAATGTTTTTTGGCGCTCTTTTTCAATGTTTTTTTGGAACCTTTCTAAACGCTTTATGGAACCTTTTTCAACGTTTCAATGTTTTTTGGCGCCTTTTTTCTACGTTTTTTGGCGCTCTTTTTCAATGTTTTTTGGTGCCTTTTTTCAACGTTTTTTGGCTCTCTTTTTCAATGTTTTTTGGTGCTCTTTTTCAATGTTTTTTGGCGCCTTTTTTCAACGTTTTTTGGTGCTCTTTTTCAATGTTTTTTGGCTTTTCTAGCTGCTTTTTTCAACGTTTTTTGGCTCTCTTTTTCAATGTTTTTTGGCTGTCTTTTTCAATGTTTTTTGGCGCCTTTTTCAATGTTTTTTGGTGCTCTTTTTCAACGTTTTTTGGCGCCTTTTTTCAATGTTTTTTGGCGCCTTTTTCAATGTTTTTTGGCGCCTTTTTCAACGTTTTTTGGTGCCTTTTTTCAGCGTTTTTTGGGCCCTTTTTCAACGTTTTTTCGCGCCTTTTTTCAACGTTTTTTGGTGCTCTTTTTCAATGTTTTTTGGTGCCTTTTTTCAAAGTTTTTTGGTGCTCTTTTTCAACGTTTTTTGGCGCCTTTTTCAACGTTTTATAGCGCTCTTTTTCAATGTTTTGTAACGCCACGGCGGTAAACGGGCTAATAATGAAAAGGATGAGGTCTCTGGGATTACAGGAGCCAATCAGGAGTCAGCGTCCAGAGCCCTCCGCCCGCTCTGACCTACAACATTCCCAGAAAGAGGCTCTGTGTTTGTTTTTTTTGTTTTGTGGCCAATAGCGGCCTAATCCCCCGTCCATCTCGCTGCCTCTGGAGGTCAGCCTTAAAAAAAGCATTAAGCAAACAGCTAATGGAATTAAGGCTATAATAATATAGGGATATAGTGAGACAATTCTATTAACAAGATATAAATCATGTTGAGTGTGAGGTAAGTGTTTTTTAATTGATTGATGGAAACGGCGATCCATAGGTTTTCTGGAGACTAACAGCCATTTACTGTCTCCTGCAGAGTAGAAACGGGAGATAAGAAAATTACTCAGCGGGCTGGGGGCTGAGGAATAAATTATTCAGAAAGGATAATCATTTTGTGCTGACGTTACTAATGTGAAGAAGCATTTAATCTCCGTCCTGTGGGACGGGGGGAACCGGGTGAAGGTTTTTAGAAAGATTAAAACTGCAGCCTGAACGTCGCGCTCTCATTACCCACAACGCTGTCCTGTAATCAAGGGGAAGGGAGGCAGTGCATTCTGGGAGACACACATGCAGGTTTCTCACAGTGAACTAAAAGGAAAATACCAAAATATGTTAAAAAATGAGCCAAAAAACATTGAAAAAGGAGCCAAAAAACATAGAAAAAAAAACGTCGGAAAAGAGTGCCAAAAAACATTGGAAAAATGTTGAAAAAGGAGCCAAAATACGTGAGTGTGTGTGTGTGTATGTGTGTGTGTGTTTGTGTGTGTGTGTGGGTATCTCTGTGTGTGGGTATCTATGTGTGTGTCTGTGTGTGTGTGTGTGTGTGTGTGTGTGTGTGTGTGTGTGTGTGTGTGTGTGTGTGTGTGTGTGTGTGTGTGTGTGTGTCTGTGTGTGTGTGTGTGTGTGTGTGTCTGTGTGTGTGTGTGTGTCTGTGTGTGTGTGTGTGTCTTTGTGTGTGTATGTGTGTGTGTGTGTGTGTGTGTATATGTGTATGTGTGTGTCTATGTGTGTGTGTATGTGTCTCTGTGTGTGTGTGTGTGTGTGTGTGTCTGTGTGTGTGTGTGTGTGTGTGTGTGTATGTGTCTCTGTGTGTGTGTCTGTGTGTGTGTGTGTGTGTGTGTGTGTGTGTGTGTCTGTGTGTGTGTCATGTTCAGATGTCAGTGAGCTGCAGATGAATTAACGTGTTTAATGTATCAGCTGCCAGCAGCAGATACATTAAACACGACCATTATTACTTTTCATTGGCCATGCCATAAAACACAGCCACTAAACAGCCACTGCCTTCAGATGCAGTTTGATACAAGATTTTAATTTGGGAGACTGCTGTGAAACGCCGCAGCTATTGACACGGGGCTTTGTCCCGGCGCTGTACATGTTGGTGTATTGATGGTCTGTCTCCGTGGGGCTTTGTACCGCTGTTATAAATGTCTCTGGCTGTCAGATCTGTTATCAGACCTGCCTCCCCCCTCGTCTTCATGTCTGCTTATCACAGCACGCTCAATGTGGCCGCCGACAGCTCCCGTACATCCAACACGCCCCTGACATGCATGTCTTATACAGCTTTCTCTCTTACAATTTGGTCGACATAAAGCCCCTAAAAAGTCACAGCCATCATAGAAAAGAGCGCCAAAGAACATCAGAAATAAACGATGGAAAAACGTGCTAAAAAACATTGAAAAATAGACCAAAAAACATCAAATGAATGACATTGCTTTTTTTTAATACAGTTTTTTGGGATTCTCTGCCTGTATTTGACAGGACATTTAGGTGAGAAAGACATGCAGGAAATCATCACAGGTTGGATTCGAACCCTGGACCTCTGCGCAGAGGCATAAACCTCTCAGTATATGTGCCCCTGCTCTACCCACTGAGCCAACCCGACCATGAATGACAGCTCCTGTACATCCAACACGCCCCTGACATGCCACCGACATGCATGTCTCATACAGCTTTCTCTCTTACAGTTTGGAAGATATAAAGCCCCAAAAAAGTCACTTAGCCATCTTAGAAAAGAGCGCCAAAAGACATTGAAAAAAAACATTGGAAAAGAGCGCCAAAAAATGGTGGAAAAATGTTGAAAAAGGCGCCAGAAAACTACATAGAATGACATTGCTTTTTGTTTGTTCTTTTTAATAATTTTTTGGGCTGTTCCGCCTTTATTTGATAGGACAGCTAGGTGAGAAAGGGGAGAGAGAGAGAGAGAGGGGGGAAGACATGCAGAAAATCGTTACAGGTCGGATTCGAACCCTGGACCTCTGCATCGATGCATAAACCTCTCAGTATATGTGCGCCTGCTCTACTCACTGAATCAACCCGGCCACGAAGACATTGCTTTGAAATGACAGCTCCCGTACATCCAACACGCCACTGACATGCATGTCTCATATAGCTTTCTTTCTTACAGCTTGGTCGACATAAAGCCCCAAAAAAGTAACTTAGCCATCATAGAAAAGAGCACCAAAAGACATTGGAATTTGTTTTTGGAAAAGGTGCCAAAAAACATCGGAATTTTTTTTGAAAAAGAGCGCCGAAAAACATTGAAAAGACGCCAAAAAACGTTGCCACCGACATGCCTGGGGTTCATGTTGAAAGGCTACGTAACAACAACATTCACAAGGCGAACATTTCAGTCACAGTTCATTACAGTGACTAAGTTTACATGCACACTAATATTCTGAATATGATACGGGTCATGTGACGTGAAACTGACTTTATAACAAGCTGAGCCAGACAGCGGGGGATCATCAGCGTAGAAACTGACTTTATAACAAGCTGAGCCGGACAGCAGGGTATCATCAGCGTAGAAACTGACTTTATAACAAACTGAGCCGGACAGCGAGGTATCATCAGCGTAGAAACTGACTTTATAACAAACTGAGCCAGACAGCATTGGATCATCAGCGTAGAAACTGACTTTATAACAAGCTGAGCTGGACAGCGGGGGATGATCAGCGTAGAAATTGACTTTATAACAAACTGAGCTGGACAGCGGGGGATCATCAGCGTAGAAACTGATTTTATAACAAGCTGAGCCAGACAGTGCGGGATGATCAGCGTAGAAACTGACTTTATAACAAACTGAGCCAGACAGCGAGGTATCATCAGTGTAGAAACTGACTTTATAACAAACTGAGCCAGACAGCGAGGTATCATCAGTGTAGAAACTGACTTTATAACAAGCTGAGCCAGACAGCGAGGTATCATCAGTGTAGAAACTGACTTTATAAAACTCACTTTATAGACAGATGTTTCTTGACGCTATTCTCGAGGTTCTTTGTAGATAACTTGGAGGTTTTTGTCGCATCTTTTGAGTTTCTTGTTGCTGTTTGAAATATTTCTGTCACTTTTCGAGGTTTTTGGTGCTTTTGTAGATGTTTTATTATAATAATCATGAAAATACTCTGCAGATTAAACGATAATGAAACCAATCATTGTGTAATTTAGTTAAACGTGACGTGTATTCGGATAAACACTTTGAGTGTCGGCCAACAGACGGAGAAACTGAGCCTGACAGCGGGGTATCATCAGCGTAGAAAGTGACTTTATAGAGTAAAACACAACAGGCGCTTTTCTAGAGGTTCTTGTCGCCTTTTTTTTATTTGTCGCTTTTTTTTAAAATGCTCATATTATGCTCATTTTCAGGTTCATAACTGTATTTAGAGGTTGTACCAGAATAGGTTTACATGGTTTAATTTTCAAAAAACATCATATTTTTGTTGTACTGCACATTGCTGCAGCTCCTCTTTCCACCCTGTGTTCAGGTCTCTGTTTTAGCTACAGAGTGAGACCTCTCACTGCTGGAACATCTTTGTTGGCAGTCGCACATGCTCAGTAGCTAGGTAAGGACTACGTGCTCAGTAGCTAGGTAAGGACTACACGCTCAGTAGCTAGGTAAGGACTACGTGCTCAGTAGCTAGGTAAGGACTACACGCTCAGTAGCTAGGTAAGGACTACACGCTCAGTAGCTAGGTAAGGACTACATGCTCAGTAGCAAGGTAAGGACTACATGCTCAGTAGCTAGGTAAGGACTACATGCTCAGTAGCTAGGTAAGGACTACATGCTCAGTAGCAAGGTAAGGACTACACGCTCAGTAGCTAGGTAAGGACTACATGCTCAGTAGCTAGGTAAGGACTACACGCTCAGTAGCTAGGTAAGGACTACATGCTCAGTAGCTAGGTAAGGACTACATGCTCAGTAGCAAGGTAAGGACTACACGCTCAGTAGCTAGGTAAGGACTACATGCTCAGTAGCTAGGTAAGGACTACACGCTCAGTAGCTAGGTAAGGACTACACGCTCAGTAGCTAGGTAAGGACTACGTGCTCAGTAGCTAGGTAAGGACTACACGCTCAGTAGCTAGGTAAGGACTACACGCTCAGTAGCTAGGTAAGGACTGCATGCTCAGTAGCTAGGTAAGGACTACAAGCTCAGTAGCTAGGTAAGGACTACACGCTCAGTAGCTAGGTAAGGACTACACGCTCAGTAGCTAGGTAAGGACTACAAGCTCAGTAGCTAGGTAAGGACTACACGCTCAGTAGCTAGGTAAGGACTACACGCTCAGTAGCTAGATAAGGACTACACGCTCAGTAGCTAGGTAAAGACTACATGCTCAGTAGCTAGGTAAGGACTACACGCTCAGTAGCTAGGCAAGGACTACGTGCTACATGCTCAGTAGCTAGGTAAGGACTACACGCTCAGCAGCTAGGTAAGGACTACACGCTCAGCAGCTAGGTAAGGACTACACGCTCAGCAGCTAGGTAAGGACTACACGCTCAGCAGCTAGGTAAGGACTACACGCTCAGTAGCTAGGTAAGGACTACGCGCTCAGTAGCTAGGTAAGGACTACGCGCTCAGTAGCTAGGTAAGGACTACATGCTCAGTAACTAGGTAAGGACTACATGAGCTAGCTAGCTGTTTCTCCAACTTCAGTAGAACAAGGCATGATTAGCTGGGAGACTTCTTCTAAACGAGGGCGCACTTCCTGCAGAACAGGGACATGGAAGTAGTTCTTTTGTAGATTATGGTGAACTAGTGTGTGTTGTAGCAGTGTTTTGCCATTGAGAACGAGCTAGCATGCTAACGGTTAGCCCCCTAGCCCCCTCGTCTCAGCTAGTGACGTAGAAAGCCGTGCAGATGTTGACCAGCTGACCCGGAGACTGAAGACAGGACACATTCAGAAACCGTATCTCACTCAGAACAGCATGGAGGGTTGTTTTCTAAGTGTGTATGAAGCACCAGAGACACAAAATAACTCCCCAAATCCCAGAAAAAGTGTTGTTTTCATAATATGGGCACTTAGAGAAACATTTGCTTTTTCTGAGGTTTTCGTTGTTTTTCACAACTTTTTTTACGTTTTTGTCATTTTCTTTGATTTTTTTCGCGTAAACAGCATATTCTGTTTGGATATTCAGAATAAAATGTTTTTCTGAATGAGGAAGATCTGTAGGAGCCTACAGCTAACAGACAGACAGACAGACAGACAGATGTTTAGCAGGTTTATGCCTGTAGTTCTGCAGGTATTTGGTCAAAAACCAAAGTCAGAGGATCATCAAAGTTATTACAATTCTTCCTGAGGGGAACATGAATGTCGGCCATGTTGTGCCAATCAACAGCTGCAGACTCTCAGTGGCTTCACGTCTTAATGACTCGTCTTTTTATTCCTGTTTCTTTATATCCGTCTCATGTCAAACACTCTGGACAGAACAGATAAACCCAACGGACAAGATAAGGCTGTGTGTGTGTGTGTGTGTGTGTGTGTGTCTGTGTGTGTGTGTGTGTGTGTGTGTGTGTGTGTCTGTGTGTGTGTGTGTGTGTGTGTGTGTGTGTGTGTGTGTGTGTGTGTGTGTGTGTGTGTCTGTATGTGTGTCTGTCTCTGTGTGTGTCTGTGTGTGTCTGTGTGTGTCTCTGTCTGTGTGTGTGTGTGTGTGTGTGTGTGTGTGTGTGTGTGTGTGTGTATGTGTGTGTGTCTGTATGTGTGTCTGTCTCTGTGTGTATGTGTGTGTCTGTATGTGTGTCTGTGTGTGTGTCTCTGTCTGTGTCTCTGTGTGTGTGTGTGTGTGTCTCTGTCTGTGTCTCTGTGTGTATGTGTGTGTGTGTGTATGTGTGTGTGTCTGTCTCTGTGTGTGTATGTGTGTGTGTCTGTATGTGTGTCTGTGTGTGTGTCTCTGTCTGTGTCTCTGTGTGTGTGTCTCTGTGTCTCTCTCTGTGTGTGTGTGTGTGTGTGTGTCTCTGTCTGTGTCTCTGTCTCTGTGTCTCTGTGTGTGTGT
>NC_135870.1:1043822-1056322 GCF_031162955.1 Sander vitreus | reverse complement strand
GTCAGCATTTAACACTGTTTAATCAGCTACTAGCTAGTGGTAGGCTAACGTTAGCTGCTGTCGAGTATAGTGTTAACTAGCTAGCAGTAGGCTAATGTTAGCTGCTGTCGAGTATAGTGTTAACTAGCTAGCGGTAGGCTAACGTTAGCTGCTGTCGAGTATAGTCTTAACTATCTAGCGGTAGGCTGTTAGCTGCTGTTGAGTATAGTGTTAACTAGCTAGCGGTAGGCCAACGTCACCTGGTGTCGAGTATAGTGTTAACTAGCTAGCGGTAGCTGCTGTTGAGTATAGTGTTAACTAGCTAGCGGTAGGCTAACGTTAGCTGCTGTTGAGTGTAGTGTTAACTAGCTAGCGGTAGGCTAACGTTAGCTGCTGTCGAGTATTGTGTTAACTTGCTAGCGGTAGGCTAACGTTAGCTGCTGTCGAGTATTGTGTTAACTTGCTAGCGGTAGGCTAACGTTAGCTGCTGTCGAGTATAGTGTTAACTAGCTAGCGGTAGCTGCTGTTGAGTATAGTGTTAACTAGCTAGCGGTAGGCTAACGTTAGCTGCTGTTGAGTGTAGTGTTAACTAGCTAGCGGTAGGCTAACGTTAGCTGCTGTCGAGTATTGTGTTAACTAGCTAGCGGTAGGCTGTTAGCTGCTGTCAAGTATAGTGTTAACTAGCTAGCGGTAGGCTAACATTAGCTGCTGTCGAGTATAATGTTAACTAGCTAGCGGTAGGCTAACGTTAGCTGCTGTCGAGTATAGTTTTAACTAGCTAGCTGTAGGCTAACATTAGCTGCTGTCAAGTATAATGTTAACTAGCTAGCGGTAGGCTAACGTTAGCTGCTGTCGAGTATAGTGTTAACTAGCTAGCGGTAGGGTAACGTTAGCTGCTGTCGAGTATAGTGTTAACTAGCTAGCTGTAGGGTAACGTTGGCTGCTGTCGAGTATAGTGTTAACTAGCTAGCGGTAGGCTAACGTTAGCTGCTGTCGAGTATAGTGTTAACTAGCTAGCGGTAGGCTAACGTTAGCTGCTGTCGAGTATAGTGTTAACTAGCTAGCGGTAGCTGCTGTTGAGTATAGTGTTAACTAGCTAGCGGTAGGCTAACGTTAGCTGCTGTCGAGTATAGTGTTAACTAGCTAGTGGTAGGCTAACGTTAGCTGCTGTCGACTGTAGTGTTAACTAGCTAGCGGTAGGCTAACGTTAGCTGCTGTCGAGTATTGTGTTAACTTGCTAGCGGTAGGCTTACGTTAGCTGCTGTCGAGTATAGTGTTAACTAGCTAGCGGTAGGCTAACGTTAGCTGCTGTCGAGTATTGTGTTAACTAGCTAGCGGTAGGCTAACGTTAGCTGCTGTCTAGTATAGTGTTAACTAGCTAGCGGTAGGCTAACGTTAGCTGCTGTCTAGTATTGTGTTAACTTGCTAGCGGTAGGCTAACGTTAGCTGTTGTCGAGTATAGTGTTAACTAGCGTCACATGCAGCGGTGTTTGTGTTTCCTGTAACGTCTGTTTAGAGCATCAGAGAGAAGAGCAGACATATCTACACCAGATTTTCGTCTGTATGCAAACGTCAATATGGAACGGATTAATCTGCGTTAATGTCTTTAACGCGTTATTTTGACAGCCCTAATATATATATATATATATAAACAGCATGATGTCTCTGTTGGCAGATATTAATATTAAATGACTCCAGAGCAGTGTCTCCTGCAGTCAGCAGCCATCCACTGTTTCCAGGTGAATTGATTGATTTCACATTATTAATGAACTTTGCTGCAGCTCCACTTGTCAGGCGTTTGGCCTGCGGGGGTCAATAACCACCAGAGGAAACCTGATGTTAGTGGATCTAACGATTCAATATATCAGGACTAATGTCAGCTGCTGGGAAGATGTTGATTCTGGGCACCTGATCTGCATAAGCTCTGCTATCGCTGGGCCGCTCAGCTCCACGGGAAATTCTTTCCATAAATATTTCATGCAGAGGTGAAGCTCTCTGAATAAACCAGCAGCGGAGGGACTCCACTGGGCAGCAATGCAGAACGTGTTTTTAAAGGTTTAATCTTTTAGGTTCTAATCTTTCAGAGCATAACATCCAGAACTGAGATGATTCACAGTGGGAACAGTCTGACATGAGAGCTCAAATCTACGGTCGTAGCTACCGCCAACAAAAGCTCATTATATTAATAACATACACAAGATCAAGCAAAAACTGAATCTGAGAGTGTGTGTGTGTCTGTGTGTGTGTGTGTGTGTGTCTGTGTGTGTGTGTGTGTGTGTGTGTGTGTGTGTGTGTGTGTGTGTGTGTGTGTGTGTGTCTCTGTGTGTGTGTGTGTGTGTGTGTGTGTGTGTGTGTGTGTGTGAGACTGTGTGTGTGTGTCTCTGTGTGTGTCTCTGTGTGTGTGTGTGTGTGTCTGTGTGTATGAGTGTGTGTGTCTCTGTGTGTGTGTGTGTGTGTGTGTGTGTGTGTGTGTGTGTGTGTGTGTGTGTCTCTGTGTGTGTGTGTGTGTGTGTGTGTGTGTGTGTGTGTCTCTGTGTGTATGAGTGTGTCTGTGTGTGTGTCTCTGTGTGTGTGTGTCTGAGTGTGTGTGTGTGTCTGTGTGTGTGTGTGTGTGTGTCTGTATGTGTGTCTCTGTGTGTGTGTGTGTGTGTGTGTCTCTGTGTGTGTGTGTCTGTGTGTGTGTGTGTGTGTGTGTGTGTGTGTGTGTGTGTGTGTGTGTGTGTGTGTGTGTGTCTCTGTGTGTCTGTGTGTATGAGTGTGTGTGTGTGTGTGTGTGTCTCTGTGTGTGTGTGTGTGTGTGTGTGTGTGTGTGTGTCTGTGTGTGTGGGCGTGTGTGTGTCTCTGTGTGTGTGTGTGTGTGTGTGTGTGTGTCTCTGTGTGTGTGTGTGTGTGTGTGTGTCTCTGTGTGTGTGGGCGTGTAAACACTTAAGGTGACTAAACTGCTGGCTCGAGTTTTCTGGCCGCGGCAGGAATCAGTGCGATGGATCGGGGGGGAGAGATTTAGTTGCAGGTGGCAGAGGTCGGGGGATTGTGTATTCTGTGCAGTCAATAATAAAGTTAGGACTGATGGCTGTGGAAAGTTAATGAGCAATCGCAAGGACCTTGGAAAGTCATTTGCATCTGGGCTCAGGGGAGGAGCTGCAGGACACACTCTGCACATAACAATCAGACCCATTTACAAAAAGTCTCTATAGGTCGTTACACACCAGCCAGACGGCCGACCGTCGGACTGATCAGTCTCCCCGCGTCACGTGGGTCTCGCTGCTGCTTCTGGATTTTGGGATTTTTCAACCGGCCATTAATGGCGGCCAGTTCAGAATACGATCTCATATTGTACTAAAATAGTTCACTAAAACGTGTTTCTGAAAACATTTGAAGAGAGAAATAGGACATGCAGTTGCTGAATCTGTCTTCATTTCAGATGTTAGGTCCTATGACATGCTGCTTTTTGGATGCTTTTATATAGACCTTAGTGGTCCCCTAATACTGTATCTGAAGTCTCTTTTATATAGACCTTAGTGGTCCCCTAATACTGTATCTGAAGTCTCTTTATATAGACCTTAGTGGTCCCCTAATACTGTATCTGAAGTCTCTTTTATATAGACCTTAGTGGTCTATTTCAAAGGCAAGCTTTCTCTGAAAACGGAACAGTTCCTACCCACCGGCTTTGGTAAAAGCCTAATTTGACAACTAGCCTCGCTGGTGGCCAAAAGAATGGAGCTCAGCTCAAACCCTCTCTGCAAAGTACGTCACCCGGATCCTTGATCTGATTGGTTGAAGGACTATCCAATAGCGTACAGAGTCATTTGAACTACGCCCGTTGATCACGCCTCTTGTGCAGCAGGAAATACAGAGCAGACTCCCCAGACTGATGCTCAATCTTAGAAGATGGTGACAGCCAGACTACCATTTAACTACAAATGTGGTATTTAAGAAAGTATAACAAGAAGTTTGCTTTGTTTCAGGGGACATATTATGTTTGTTTGGGTTTGTTTACATGATAACTCCGTCACACAAATAACCAACGCATCTACTGACACAAAAGTGTCTTTAGTGCCGAAATCTGGTTGTTGTTCCCTCTATAGTTCAGTATTTACTAAACACGATAGAGGGAATAGTGAGTGAGTGAGGGAACGGTTTCTACACAGCTTTAGTCTCTGGCAGAGTGGATCCCAACAGCCAGCGTGCACGCATGGCGGCTTCACTTCATCACGGGGGTTACTCTCGCCTCGTCTGCTTTCACATCCACGAGACGGTAATCTGTCCAGCTCGCTGAGAGGCAGGAAGCTGTCTTCCTCCCCCCTAACCCCTCAGAGAGAGGACCAGAGACACACAGACACATATATACAGACACACACATATACAGACACACATATACACACACACACACACACACACACATATACAGACACACACATATACACATATACAGACACACATATACACACACACACACATACAGACACACACACACACACACACACACACATATACAGACACATATATACAGACACACACACACACACACACACATACACATATACACACACACACACACACACACACACACACACACATATACAGACACATATATACAGACACACACACACACATATATACAGACACACACATATACACACACACACATATACAGACACACACATACACACACGCAAACACACATATACAGACACACACAGACACATATACACACACACACACACACACATATACAGACACACGCACACACACACGCAAACACACATATACAGACACACACAGACACATATACACACACATATACACACACACACTTATACACACACACAAACACACATTCACACACACACAAACACATACACATACACACACACACACACATACATACACAAACACACATATACACACACACACACACACTAACACACATATACAGACACACACAGACACATATACACACACACAAACACACATACACAGACACATATACACACACACACACACACACACACACACACACACACACACACACACACACACACACACTCCCCGCACACGCACGCAGTCCTAATCAGAAGTATCAATCAATCGAGCCGTGCTGCAACATACACACACACACACATATATATATATATATATATATATATATATATATATATATATATATATATATATATATATATATATATATATATATATATAAATATATATATATATATATATATATATATATATATTTATATATATATATATATATATATGTTTGTATGTGTATTAAAGAAAAGGGAATGTAAGCTCGTTGTGAAATGACTCCTTCCACTGTCAGAATTTGATCCATTTGGTCCAATAACATTTGGCACGAATAATAATAATAATACATTTTATTTATATAGAGCTTTTCATGGTACTCAAAGACACTTTACAGTGAAACCAGCACATATAGCACATTATGAATAAATCATGTAATCCCTGTTGAAGTTAGCGGAGCTGGGTAAACAGCCCTAAGAAAAACACAACGTAAGAAGGCGCATGTATCAAAATATGAATGATATCTGAAGCATAACGAGTTACAGGTGATACAAGAATAAAGAGTAAAGAAGACAACGTGATGCACAACAATCCCACTAATCATCTGCTGACTGTGGTTACTCAGAAATATTAATATAATACGGAGATAAGGCTCGCTGAATCAATCACTTCTTTTAAATCACTTCTTAAAAAACACATTTTATAGACTTGCTCATTTTATTTCTTAATGTCTCAGGTGTTTCCTGTCCTTTAAAAAGCTGTCACATCTTCTGTTTTTACTTTTACAATAATGTGAACATACAGCGCTCAGCATAAGTATATGAACCCACGCTAAAGATGACTAAAGAGAGGAATACAAAAAGTCATCTTTTGGTAATTGATCTTAATGCCTTAATTAAAAAAAATAGGAAAAATCCAACCTTTAAGGACACCAAGTTACTTTGTGAATGAATAATGTATCGTAAATAAATAAATGTTCTTCCTTAAAATACAGGGAGCATAAGTCAGTTCACCCCTATGTTAAATCCCCATAGAGGCAGGCAGACTTTTATTTTGAAAGGCCAGTTATTTCATGGATCCAGGATACTATGATCCTGATAAAGGTCCCTTGCCCCCCCCCCATCATCACATACCCTTCACTATACCCCCCCATCATCACATACCCTTCACCATACCCCCACATCATCACATCCCCTTCACCATACCCCCCCATCATCACATACCCTTCACCATACCCCCACATCATCTCATACCCTTCACCATACCCCCCCCATCATCTCATACCCTTCACCATACCTAGACATTAACATGGGGTACTCTCCATAAAATCATCTCTCAATGCAAATCAAACAGCTATTAAGCTACCTGGAATACAACCATGCAAATGACATAATAAACAACCCAAATAGCCTACATATTGCACAAATGACATAATACACAACCCAAATAGCCTACATATTGCACAAATGACATAATACACAACCCAAATAGCCTACATATTGCACAAATGACATAATACACAACCCAAATAGCCTACATATTGCACAAATGACATAATGCACGACCCAAATAGCCTACATATTGCACAAATGACATAATAAACAACCCAAATAGCCTACATATTGCACAAATGACATAACAACCCAAATAGCCTACATATTGCACAAATGACATAATAAACAACCCAAATAGCCTACATATTGCACAAATGACATAATACACAACCCAAATAGCCTATATATTGCATAAATGACATAATACACAACCCAAATAGCCTACATATTGCACAAATGACATAACAACCCAAATAGCCTACATATTGCACAAATGACATAATAAACAACCCAAATAGCCTACATATTGCACAAATGACATAACAACTCAAATAGCCTACATATTGCACAAATGACATAATACACAACTCAAATAGCCTACATATTGCACAAATGACATAATACACAACCCAAATAGCCTACATATTGCACAAATGACATAATACACAACCCAAATAGCCTACATATTGCACAAATGACATAATACACAACTCAAATAGCCTACATATTGCACAAATGACATAATACACAACTCAAATAGCCTACATATTGCACAAATGACATAATACACAACTCAAATAGCCTATATATTGCACAAATGACATAATACACAACTCAAATAGCCTATATATTGCACAAATGACATAATACACAACTCAAATAGCCTACATATTGCACAAATGACATAATACACAACTCAAATAGCCTATATATTGCACAAATGACATAATACACAACCCAAATAGCCTACATATTACACAAATGACACATTTCCACATAACCTATGCAGTACACAATGACATATTGAACAATCCATAAGGAAGAACATTTATATATTTTGGATACATTATTCATTCACAAAGATAATTGGTGTCCTTAAAGGTTGGATTTTTCCTAATTTTTTTAATTAAGGCATTAAGATCATTTACCAAAAGATGCTTTTTTTTATTCCTCTTTTTAGTCAACTTCAGCATGGGTTCATAAACTCATCCTGAGCGCTGTATGTGTATTGATTTGCATCTGCTTTTGTTTCCTTCCGTCAAAGCACTTTGTAAACTATTGTTGGTAAAGATGCTGTGCAAATAAAGTTATGAATCATTGGTTCTAACATATTTAAAGTGTTTCCGAGCGGCTCTTGTCTGAGCCGAAGCGTGTAGTTAAAGCAGGCGAAAGGGAAAATACATTTCATTACTTTGCTCCGTGGCATTTTTTCCACGTCATTACAAAGCAGTAATGGGCGATCAGGAGGAGAGAGGAGGGGGGAAACAGATTGCTCTGCTACTGCGATCCAACAGGCCGCTTCCCTGTTCCTGTACTGAGAGACGAGACGCTGCTGCCATCTGACACCAGACAAATGTTTCATTCAAATGTTGCTTTCGCATATTGTGGAGGAAGTAATGAATTCCTGAGGCCCGGTTCACCGTGTCAAGCCCGAGCGCGGTGGCAGCAGCCTGCACAGCAGCAAAATTAAATTTAATGTTCCATTCGCGGCGAGGGAAAGGTGCATAAATCAGAGCTTTTGATTTGCATCGACTGAGGCGATCAACCTCATCCCGTGCAAACATAAACCGGGGTGGATATGATGTCACGGGGAAAACAATGTAATCTCACACTGCCTAATATAAACAAGCAACAGGCGGGGCCGTTTCATTCAGACCGCTGCTCCTAATGTCAAGTATATTATTAACAACATGGCTCCCGCACGCCCTTCTTCGCTCTCATTGGAGGAGAGAAGTTTAATATCGTTTCTCTCTGGACGAGAAAAAGATGAAAGTTGGAACCTTTTAAATTAAACAAGAAGCCGCCGTGGCCGTTGATGTGGATCCACGAAGGTCACAATGGCACTGTATTTGGGGTGGTGATGGCACAGCGCCTTTTTCGACGCCTTTTTGTCGCCTTTTCGACGCCTTTTTGTCACCTTTTTGTCGCCTTTTTTGTCACCTTTTTGTCGCCTTTTCGACGCCTTTTTGTCGCCTTTTTGTTGCCTTTTTGTTGCCTTTTTGTCGCCTTTTTGCAGTCTTTTTGTCGCCTATTTGTTGCCTTTTTGTTGCCTTTTTGTCGCCTTTTTGTTGCCTTTTTGTTGCCTATTTTGTCGCCTTTTTGCAGTCTTTTTGCAGTCTTTTTGTCGCCTTTTTGTTGCCTTTTTGTTGCCTTTTTGTTGCCTTTTTGTCACCTTTTTGCAGTCTTCTTGTCGCCTATTTGTTGCCTTTTTGTTGCCTTTTTGTTGCCTTTTTGTTGCCTTTTTGTTGCCTTTTTGTTGCCTTTTTGTTGCCTTTTTGTCGCCTTTTTGCAGTCTTCTTGTCGCCTTTTTGTTGCCTTTTTGTTGCCTTTTTGCAGCCTTTTTGTTGCCATTTTGTCGCCTTTTTGTCGCCTTTTTGTCGTCTTTTTGCAGTCTTTTTGTCGCCTTTTTGTCGCCTTTTTGCAGTCTTCTTGTCGCCTATTTGTCGCCTTTTTGTTGCCTTTTTGTTGCCTTTTTGTTGCCTTTTTGTTGCCTTTTTGTTGCCTTTTTGTCGCCTTTTTGTCAGCCTATTTGTTGCCTTTTTTGTCGTCTTTTTGTTGCCATTTTTGTCGCCTTTTTGTCGTCTATTTTGTCGCCTTTTTGTCGTCTGTCACCTTTTTGTCGTCTATTTGTCGCCTTTTTGTCGTCTATTCTGTCGCCTTTTTGTCACCTTTTTGTTGTCTATTTGTCGCCTTTTTGTCGTCTATTTGTCGCCTTTTTGTTGTCTGTTCTGTCGCCTTTTTGTCAGCCTATTTGTTGCCTTTTTGTCGCATTTTGTCGTCTTTTTGTCAGCCTTTTTTGTCGTCTATTTGTCGCCTTTTTTGTCGCCTTTTTGTCGCCTTTTTGTTGCCTATTTGTCGCCTTTTTGTCGCCTTTTTGTCGCCTTTTTGTTGCCTATTTTGTCGCCTTTTTGTCAGCCTATTTGTCGCCTTTTTGTCAGCCTTTTTGTTGTCTTTTTGTCGCTTTTTTGTCGCCTTTTTGTCAGCCTTTTTGTTGCCTATTTTGTCGCCTTTTTTGTCGTCTTTTTGCAGCCTATTTGTCGCCTTTTTGCAGCCTTTTTGTTGCCATTTTGTCGTCTTTTTGCAGCCCATTTGTCGCCTTTTTGTCACCTGTTTGGCGCCTTTTTTGTTGCATTTTGTCGACTTTTTGTCGTCTTTTTGTTGCCTATTTGTCACCTTTTTGTTGCCTATTTGTCACCTTTTTGTTGCCATTTTGTCGTCTTTTTGTCGCATTTTTGTTGCATTTTGTCGACTTATTGCCACCTTTTTGCAGCCTATTTGTTGCCTTTTTGTTGCCTTTTTGTCGTCTTTTTGTCGCCTTTTTGTCGCCTTTTTGCAGCCTTTTTGTTGCCTTTTTGTCGCCTTTTTGTCGTCTTTTTGTCGCCTTTTTGTCGCCTTTTTGTTGCCTTTTTGTCGCCTTTTTGTTGCCTTTTTGTCGTCTTTTTGTCGCCTTTTTGTCGCCTTTTTGCAGCCTTTTTGTTGCCATTTTGTCGCCTTTTTGTCGTCTTTTTGCAGCCTATTTGTCGCCTTTTTGTCGCCTATTTGTCGCCATTTTGTTGCCATTTTGTCGTCTTTTTGCAGCCCATTTGTCGCCTTTTTGTCACCTGTTTGGCGCCTTTTTGTTGCATTTTGTCGCCTTTTTGTCAGCCTTTTTGTTGCCATTTTGTTGCCTTTTGCAGCCTATTTGTTGCCTTTTTGTTGCATTTTGTCGTCTTTTTGTCGCCTTTTTGCAGCCTATTTGTTGCCTTTTTGTCGCCTTTTTGCAGCCTTTTTGTTGCCATTTTGTCGCCATTTTGTCGTCTTTTTGCAGCCTTTTTGCAGCCTTATTGTTGCCATTTTGTCGTCTTTTTGCAGCCATTTTGTCACCTTTTTGTCGTCTTTTTGTTGCCTATTTGTCACCTTTTTGTTGCCTATTTGTCACCTTTTTGTTGCCATTTTGTCACCTTTTTGTCGCATTTTTGTTGCATTTTGTCGACTTTTTGCCACCGTTTTGCAGCCTATTTGTTGCCTTTTTGTCGCCTTTTTTGTCGCCTATTTTGTCGCCTTTTTGTCGCCTATTTTGTCGCCTTTTTTGTCGCCTTTTTGTCGCCTTTTTGTCAGCCTATTTGTCGCCTTTTTGTCGTCCATTTGTCACCTTTTTGTCGTCCATTTGTCGCCTTTTTGTCGTCTATTTGTCGCCTTTTTGTCGCCTTTTTTGTCGCCTTTTTGTTGCCTTTTTGTCGCCTTTTTGTCGTCTTTTTGTTGCCTATTTTGTCGCCTTTTTGTCGCCTATTTTGTCGCCTTTTTTGTTGCATTTTGTCGCCTTTTTGTCGCTATTTTTGTCGCCTTTTTGTCAGCCTATTTGTTGCCTTTTTTGTCGCCTTTTTGTCGTCTATTTTGTCGCCTTTTTGTCGCCTTTTTTGTAGCCTTTTTGTCGCCTTTTTTGTCGCCTTTTTGTCGCCTTTTTGCTTTTTGCCTTTTTGTCGCCTTTTTTGTTGCCTTTTTGTAGCCTTTGTTGCCATTTTGTCGCCTTTTTGTCGCCTTTTTGCAGTCTTTTTGCAGCCTATTTGTTGCCTTTTTGTCGCCTTTTTGTCGACTTTTTGCAGCCTATTTGTTGCCTTTTTGTTGCCTTTTTGTCGCCTTTTTGTTGCCTTTTTTGTCAGCCCTATTTGTCGCCTTTTTTGTCACCTGTTTTGTCGCCTATTTGTTGCCTTTTTGTCGCCTTTTTGCAGCCTTTTTGTTGCCATTTTGTTGCCTTTTGCAGCCTATTTGTTGCCATTTTGTCGCCTTTTTGCCGTCTTTTTGCAGCCTATTTGTTGCCTTTTTGTCGCCTTTTTGTCGTCTTTTTGCAGCCTATTTGTTGCCTTTTTGTCGTCTTTTTGCAGCCTATTTGTCGCCTTTTTGTCGCCTTTTTGTCGTCTTTTTGTTGCCATTTTGTCACCTTTTTGTCGCCTTTTTGTCACCTGTTTGGCGCCTTTTTGTTGCATTTGTCGACTTTTTGTCGTCTTTTTGTTGCCATTTTGTCACCTTTTTGTCATCTGTTTGGCGCATTTTTGTTGCATTTTGTCGACTTTTTGCCACCGTTTTGCAGCCTATTTGTTGCCTTTTTGTCGTCTTTTTGTTGCCTTTTTGTCGTCTTTTTGTTGCCTTTGTCGTCTTTTTGTTGTCTTTTTGTTGCCTTTGTCGTCTTTTTGTTGCCTTTTTGTTGTCTTTTTGTTGCCTTTGTCGTCTTTTTGTTGCCTTTTTGTCGTCTTTTTGTCGCCTTTTTTGTTGCCATTTTGTCACCTGTTTGGCGCCTTTTTGTTGCATTTTGTCGACTTTTTGTTGTCTTTTTGTTGCCTATTTGTCACCTTTTTGTTGCCATTTTGTCACCTTTTTGTCATCTGTTTGGTGCATTTTTGTTGCATTTTGTCGACTTATTGCCACCTTTTTGCAGCCTATTTGTTGCCTTTTTTGTCGCCCTGTTTGCAGCCTATTTGTTGCCTATTTGTTGCCTATTTGTCGCATCTTTGTTGCCTATTTGTCGCCTTTTTGTCGCCTGTTTGTTGCGCCTTTTTTGTTGCACTTTTTGTCGTCTTTTGTCGTCTTTTTGTTGCCTATTTGTTGCCTTTTTTGTTGCCTTTTTGTCGCCTTTTTGCTGCCTTTGTTGCCTTTTGTTGCCTTATTTGTCACCTTTTTTGTCACCTTTTTGTCATCTGTTTGGCGCATTTTTGTTGCATTTTGTCGACTTTTTTATCGACTTTTTGCCACCGTTTTTGCAGCCTATTTGTTGCCTTTTTGTCGTCTTTTTGTTGCCTTTGTCGTCTTTTTGCCACCTTTTTGTTGCCTTTGTTGCCGTATATATGACGGTACTGTATATATGTTGGTACTGTATATATGACGGTACTGTATATATGACGGTACTGTATATATGACAGTACTGTATATATGACGGTAATGTATCTATGATGGAACTGTATATAT
>NC_135870.1:1023822-1031322 GCF_031162955.1 Sander vitreus | reverse complement strand
CTTTAACATCAATATCTTTATGATATGTAATAATTACCTGCTCATAATGGCTGGTAGTACATTGATTGTGGTATAGTGGTATATAGCTAGCACTGATGCATCTGATGCAAGATTTTTTATTTAAATGCACTTGTCAGTGACTAATGCATGGATGTCAAACTCATGGCCACATTGGAAAATTAGAATCACATCAAGGGCCAGACATGTTTAGTTCCTTCACTTTTATTTAAGAGAAAAATAAACATTATTACTGTATTGTATGTCTCATGTAACCTATTTGGTCCACATAAAACCATCGTTCTCCTAACCAGTTTTTCTCAAACTCTATTCAATGATCTACCCTTTTTAAATAGTTTTTTAAGCTATAAAGAGAGACAATACAGCGCTGGCAGCAATAGATTTACTACACAACAACCTTCAACACATTCTCACTCCCATCGGGTCAGAAAGAGACCCTTGGTCGGGTATTTTTGGCGTTTGTTGTTGACGCAAAAAGTCTCCCTTAGCGTCACATTTAGAGGCGCTTGGTCGGGACTCTTGGCGTCACTTTTTGACGCTCTGGGACGAACGTTTAACTGACATGCGGGACAAGAACGGGACGGTTAAGGCACCGATATACTTGCTTTTAATACGCGTTTGCGTACGTAAGATGGCTGTCGCGTGTAACCTGCGTTCCTTTGGAGCATAGGAACGTGGGGGCAGCATATCACTGTGCAATAGCTGTATTCTGTGCAATAGCTGTATTCTGTGCAATAGCTGTATTCTGTGCAATATCTGTATTCTGTGCAATAGCTGTATTCTGTGCAATAGCTGTATTCTGTGCAATATCTGTATACTGGGCAATAGCTGTATTCTGTGCAATAGCTCTATTCTGTGCAATAGCTGTATTCTGTTCAATAGCTGTATTCTGTGCAATATCTGTATACTGTGCAATATCTGTATTCTGTGCAATAGCTGTATACTGGGCAATATCTGTATACTGTGCAATAGCTGTATTCTGTGCAATATCTGTATTCTGTGCAATATCTGTATACTGTGCAATATCATTACTCTCATTGTGCAATATATATTACTCATTGAATATGATCACCACTATTGGGCAATATTCAAATAATGTGCAATAACCCACACTGTATATAAAACAATATTTTTTTTAGTATATAGCATCTCAGAACTGAGCACCTTACCCCCCTTTTTTTGCACTACTTACTTTATTCCGTGTTATATGTATTTTACGTACATGTTGGCACTGGAAGATTGCTTTTAATCTCATTGTACATGTGTATAGTGACAATAAAAGGCATTTTATTGTCACTATACACATGTACTACACACCTGCACACAGGAAACCTGCAGCCAGTGGCTCTCAGACTCTACACTACACATACTACTACACATAGGCTACTATACATACACTACAGATACTGACATGACAGTATATCATCTGACAGGCAGGTCAGCAGCTGTTCCAGAGGAATGACTTCTGCTCTGGGCCGGGGGAGATACGGCCCTGATCTGCCCCCTAGCGGACATACCTTCAATCCTCCTGGTACACGCAAAGTACGCAGCCAAGTACTGTATGTCAACAATGCAGTTAGCGCCGCTGCCGCTACTTGTCTACACACACACATTGTTAAAAAGCTAGTTTATCTTGGCCTTTAGGGTTAGGAATAGATGGTGTACGTTTCAGTGACACGCGAGACAAGAACGGGACATGTACCCCGGTCTCCTGGGGGAAAGTCCTCTGTTGTTTGTGTGTGTGTGTCTGTGTGCGTCTGTCTCTGTGTGTGTGTGTGTGTGTGTGTCTCTGTGTGTGTGTCTGTGTGTCTGTCTGTGTGTGTCTGTCTGTGTGTGTGTGTGTGTGTGTGTGTGTCTGTGTGTGTGTGTGTGTGTGTGTGTGTGTGTGTGTGTGTGTGTGTGTGTGTCTGTGTGTGTGTGTGTGTGTGTGTGTGTGTGTGTGTGTCTGTCTGTGCGTGTGTGTGTGTCTGTGTGTGTGTGTCTGTGTGTGTGTGTGTGTGTGTGTGTCTGTGTGTGTGTGTGTGTGTGTGTGTGTGTGTGTGTGTGTGTGTGTGTGTGTGTGTGTGTGTGTGTGTGTGTGTGTGTGTGTGTGTGTGTGTGTGTGTGTGTGTCTGTGTGTGTGTGTGTGTGTGTGTGTCTGTGTCTGTGTGTGTCTGTGTTACCTTGATAAGAGCGTTGCTGGGATATGACTAAGGAGAACTCTGCTGAGGGAGGAACAAACGACAGATACCCTCGTATGATTTGGAGGACTTGTTCTCTAGATTAATTCAGAGCTGCAGTGCATGATGGGTGAAAGGTTTTAAGCACCCCCCCTTGTCATTGAGTGATCCTTGTTGATCCCCTTTTAAAAACGGAGAAGTTATGGACGGATATGAGAGCCTGATCAGAGACAAATGATCATAATTAAGCACTCAGGCAGCCATTGGAATAATCAGGGCATGTAAAACCATGGGGGCCAAAAACTGAATCCCATTTCCATCAATGCCCTCCAGACTGTGACACTGATGTGTAATAACGGCCCCCGAGCGGATGGGATGACATAATAAACATGCGACCCTGTGGCCAGGTTTGTCACGAAGACGTCCTTTAACTGCAGAGAGACACTCTCTAATTGGTTTGTCTCGCTCGCCGAGAGAGCAGCGCTCGCTGTAATTACCAAAAGCAAAAAGCAGGCGAGCGCGGTGAGCGAGGCGAGCGCGGTGAGCGAGGAGAGCGAGGTGTGCGGGTCCGAGCTGATGGGTGCACTCGCTGTACATTACCTGAGGGGGGTGACACAGATAGATCTCCCTCATGTGCCCCATGGGGGGAGTGTGATGGCTTAAAAGCAAGGTATCCACGGGAGACCCATTGACCTGAGGACAATGATGGAGGGAGATAGGGGGGGGAGGGGAGGACAGTCCTCTGCTGTCAGTCACTGCTGCTTTAATCAAGGACACACTGCTGCAGGACACCACAGACACACACACACACACACTGCTGCAGGACACCACAGACACACACACAGACACACACACACACACACTGCTGCAGGACACCACAGACACACACACAGACACACACACACACACACTGCTGCAGGACACCACAGACACACACACAGACACACACTGCTGCAGGACACCACAGACACACACACTGCTGCAGGACACCACAGACACACACAGACACAGACACACACACACACACACACACACACACTGCTGCAGGACACCACAGACACACACACACTGCTGCAGGACACCACAGACACACACACAGACACACACACACACACACACACACACACACACACACTTGTGCAGGACACCACACACACACACACACACACACACACTGCTGCAGGACACCACAGACACACACACACACACAGACACACACACACACTGCTGCAGGACACCACAGACACACACACACACAGTGACACACACACACACACACACACACACACACACACACACACACACACACACACACACACACACACACACACACACACACACACACACACACACACACACACACACACACACAAGCACTGCTGCAGGACACCACAGACACACACACAGGAACACACAAACCAAAGATCAACATTGAACAGTAACAAACTCATTATTCATCGACCTTTGTAAAAAGGTGTTTAGCCTTTTCTAGGAGTGTTGAGTGTGGAGTCTCTCAGTGCCGCTGGCTCACGACTTACAGCTGCACGATTCAGGGAAAATATGAATCACGATTGTTTTAGCTTAGAACTGATATCACGATTCTTTCTCACAAAGTGTAATGTTTACTGCACACATGAACCACGACCAAACACACCGGCAGCACCAAACAGAGATGTGTTTTGGCCCCTAGAGCACACTGGTCATCACCACCAGCCTGTAAACACAGAGGCTTCAATGAGGAGAAGGGAGAGCACTGCAGCGCTTGGGAGCTCTTTAAAACCTATTTCATACCGTCTATGTTTAAAACTCACAGAAGCCAGTCGTAGCGTTAGTGATACAGTCAAAAAAAGAGATTGTGACTTCATAACGATTAATCGTGCAGGTCTAGTTGAGAGGCTGCTGCCTGTGGAGGGTTGTTGCTGGTTCATATCTAACGAGCTAAGCTAAGAGCTTTATATACTAGGAGCAGACTCTTACAATCAATGACCAGTCCTTCCAGAACAATGCTGAGTTTTTTTGTGATTGTTTTGGGCTAAAATCCTTGATTATGCGTCACGTTTTCTTAAAACATGTGATGGAATATGCGGGATATTTATGCGATGCGATGAAAATGTGGGAACTGTTTAAAACTGTGGTTTCATCGTGGCTTCATCGCGGGGTTTACAGCTTTTAGATGACGTTCACGTCGCGTGATTACGTCTCTTCATGACGTCTCTTCATGACGTCGCCTCATGACGTCTCTTCATGACGTCTCTTCATGACGTCTCTTCATGACGTCTCTTCATGACGTCTCTTCATGACGTCGCCTCATGACGTCTCTTCATGACGTCTCTTCATGACGTCTCTTCATGACGTCGCCTCATGACGTCGCCTCATGACGTCGCCTCATGACGTCTCTTCATGACGTCGCCTCATGACGTCTCTTCATGACGTCGCCTCATGACGTCGCCTCATGACGTCGCCTCATGACGTCGCCTCATGACGTCTCTTCATGACGTCTCTTCATGACGTCGCCTCATGACGTCTCTTCATGACGCTCTTCATGACGCCGCTTCATGACGCCTCTTCATGACGCCGCTCATGACGCCTCTTCATGACGCCTCTTCATGACGCCGCCATGACGCTGCTTCATGACGTCTCTTCATGACGTAGCTTCATGACGTCTCTTCATGACGTCGCCTCATGACGTCGCTTCATGACGTCTCTTCATGACGTAGCCTCGTGACGTCTCTTCGTGACGTCTCTTCGTGACGTCGCCTCGTGACGTCTCTTCGTGACGTCGCCTCGTGACGTCTCTTCGTGACGTAGCTTCGTGACGCCTCTTCAGTGACGCCGCCTCGTGACGCCTCTTAGTGACGTCGCTTCGTGACGTCTCTTCGTGACGCCGCTTCGTGACGCCTCTTCGTGACGCCGCTCGCGGACGTCTCTTAATGACGTCGCCTCGTGACGTCTCTTAGTGACGTCGCCTCGTGACGTCTCTTCGTGACGTCGCCTCGTGACGTCTCTTCGTGACGTCGCCTCGTGACGTCTCTTAATGACGTCGCCTCGTGACGTATCTTCGTGACGTCGCCTCGTGACGTCTCTTCGTGACGCCGCTCGTGACGTCTCTTCATGACGCCGCCGTGACGCCTCTAATGACGCCGCCTCGTGACGTATCTTCGTGACGCCGCTCGTGACGCCTCTTCGTGACGCCACGAGCTACGCCACGAGGCGACGCGGGTTTACGGCTTTTCAGATGACGCTTCACGCCGCCGTGATGACGCTCTCTTCATGACGCCTCTTCATGACGCCGCCTCATGACGCTCTCTTCATGACGCCTCTTCATGACGCTCTCTTCATGACGCCGCTTCATGACGCTCTCTTCATGACGCCTCTTCATGACGCCGCCTCATGACGCCGCCTCATGACGCCTCTTCATGACGCAGCTTCATGACGCCGCTTCATGACGCCGCTTCATGACGCCCTCT
The DNA here is from genome assembly GCF_031162955.1 of Sander vitreus. Lineage (NCBI taxonomy): Eukaryota > Metazoa > Chordata > Actinopteri > Perciformes > Percidae > Sander > Sander vitreus. Next base: position 1,025,678 of record NC_135870.1, on the reverse strand, counting down.
TCATGACGTCTCTTCATGACGCCGCTTCATGACGTCTCTTCATGACGCCTCTTCATGACGCCGCTTCATGACGCCGCTTCATGACGTCTCTTCATGACGCCGCTCATGACGCCTCTTCATGACGCTCTTCATGACGCCGCCTCATGACGCCGCTTCATGACGCCTCTTCATGACGTAGCTGCTGACGTCTCTTCGTGACGCCTCTTCGTGACGTCTCTTCGCGACGCCGCTTCGTGACGTCGCCTCGTGACGTCGCCTCGTGACGTCTCTTCGTGACGTCTCTTCACGACATCTCTCCACGACGTCTCTCCATGACGTCGCCTCACGACGTCGCCTCACGACGTCGCTTCATGACGTCGCCTCACGACGTCGCTTCATGACGTCTCTCCATGACGTCGCCTCATGACGTCGCCTCATGACGTCTCTTCATGACGTCTCTTCATGACGTCGCCTCATGACGTTGCTTCATGACATCTCTCCATGACGTCTCTCCATGACGTCGCTTCACGACGTCGCCTCATGACGTCGCCTCATGACGTCTCTTCATGACGTCTCTTCATGACGTCTCTTCATGACGTCTCTTCATGACGTCGCCTCATGACGTCTCTTCATGACGCCTCTTCATGACGTCGCCTCATGACGTCTCTTCATGACGTCTCTTCATGACGTCTCTTCATGACGTCTCTTCATCACGTCTCTTCATGACGTCTCTTCATGACGTCTCTTCATGACGTCTCTTCACGACGTCGCTTGATGACGTCTCTTCATGACGTCGCTTCATAACGTTCTCATGGCAGCAGGGGAAACAGCTGCTCTTGTGTGAAGTAAACAACATTTTTCATCTTTCTGATAAGATATTTGGGACTTTTTTGCAACGAAAATGCAGGGATTATGACATCATGACATCATGCAAGCCCCGCATATTTTGCGCGAAAATCGGCAATTTATGCGGTGAAAGTGCCCCCCCCCCCCCCCGAAAAAAATATGAGGACTTTGGCTGATTATGCATTGAGTTATGAGATCACATGATCATGTTTTTCGGGAGGGACTGGTCTAGAATCAGCTGGGTCTAGCCTTGACTGGGAGCCAGTGAGAAGTCCAAGGACAGGTGTGATATGTTCCAGTCAGGACGTCTGCAGCTGCATTTTCAATTAATTGCAGTCGCTGCACAGCTGATTTCGGGACGCCGGTGAACAGACCGTGACAGTAATCTAATCTACTTGTTATAAATGCGTGAACCAATTTTTCAGAGTCTTCCTCTGACAGAAAGCCCCTTAATGAAAATAATGAGAAAAAAACCCTTTTTCTGGGATTTGGGGAGTTATTTAGTGTCTCTGGTGCTTCATACACACTTAGAAAACAACCCTCCATGCTGTTCTGAGTGAGATACGGTTTCTGAATGTGTCCTGTCTTCAGTCTCCGGGTCAGCTGGTCAACATCTGCACGGCTTTCTACGTCACTAGCTGAGACGAGGGGGCTAGGGGGCTAACCGTTAGCATGCTAGCTCGTTCTCAATGGCAGAACACTGCTACAACACACACTAGTTCACCATAATCTCCAAAAGAACTACTTCCATGTCCCTGTTCTGCAGGAAGTGTTCCCTCGTTTAGAAGAAGTCTCCCAGCTAATCCTGCGTTGTACTACTGAAGTTGGAGAAACAGCTAGCTAGCTCATGTAGTCCTTACCTAGCTACTGAGCGTGTAGTCCTTACCTAGCTACTGAGCATGTAGTCCTTACCTAGCTACTGAGCGTGTAGTCCTTACCTAGCTACTGAGCGTGTAGTCCTTACCTAGCTACTGAGCATGTAGTCCTTACCCAGCTACTGAGCGTGTAGTCCTTACCCTAGCTACTGAGCG
>NC_135870.1:1006322-1011322 GCF_031162955.1 Sander vitreus | reverse complement strand
ATACGTCCAGTAGTTTATACGTCCAGTAGTTTATACGTTTACACATCCAGTAGTTTATATGTCCAGTAGTTTATACGTCCAGTAGTTTATACGTTTACACGTCCAGTACTTTATACGCCCAGTAGTTTATACGTTTATACGTCCAGTAGTTTATACGTTTACCGTCCAGTAGTTTATACGTTTACGCGTCCAGTAGTTTATACGTCCCAGTAGTTTATACGTTTATACGTCCCAGTAGTTTATACGTCCAGTAGTTTATACGTTTATCGTCCAGTAGTTTTTGCGTTTATACGTCCAGTAGTTTATACGTCCAGTAGTTTATACGTCCAGTAGTTTATACGTTTATACGTCCAGTAGTTTATAAGTTTACACGTCCAGTAGTTTATACGTTTACACGTCCAGTACTTTATACGCCCAGTAGTTTATACGTTTACACGTCCAGTACTTTATACGCCCAGTAGTTTATACGTTTATACGTCCAGTAGTTTTTACGTTTACACGTCCAGTAGTTTATACGTTTATACGTCCAGTAGTTTATACGTCCAGTAGTTTATACGTTTATACGTCCAGTAGTTTATACGTTTATACGTCCAGTAGTTTATACGTCCAGTAGTTTATACATTTATACGTCCAGTAGTTTTTACGTTTATACATCCAGTAGTTTATACGTCCAGTAGTTTATACATCCAGTAGTTTATACGTTTATACGTCCAGTAGTTTATACGTTTATACGTCCAGTAGTTTATACATCCAGTAGTTTATACGTCCAGTAGTTTATACGTCCAGTAGTTTATACATCCAGTAGTTTATACATCCAGTAGTTTATACGTCCAGTAGTTGATACGTTTATGCATCCAGTAGTTTATACATCCAGTAGTTTATATGTCCAGTAGTCTATACGTCCAGTAGTTTATAAGTTTATACGTCCAGTAGTTTATACGTTTAGTCGTTTATACATCCAGTAGTTTATACGTCCAGTAGTTTATACGTCCAGTAGTTGATACGTTTATGCATCCAGTAGTTTATACATCCAGTAGTTTATACGTCCAGTAGTTTATACGTTTATGCATCCAGTAGTTTATACGTCCAGTAGTTTATACGTCCAGTAGTTTATACGTTTATGCATCCAGTAGTTTATACGTCCAGTAGTTTATACGTTTATGCATCCAGTAGTTTATACGTCCAGTAGTTTATACGTCCAGTAGTTTATACGTTTATGCATCCAGTAGTTTATACGTCCAGTAGTTTATACGTTTATGCATCCAGTAGTTTATACGTCCAGTAGTTTATACGTCCAGTAGTTTATACGTCCAGTAGTTTATACGTCCAGTAGTTTATACGTTTATATGTCCAGTAGTTTATACGTTTACACGTCCAGTAGTTTATACGTCCAGTAGTTTATACGTCCAGTAGTTTATACGTTTATATGTCCAGTAGTTTATACGTCCAGTAGTTTATACGTCCAGTAGTTTATATGTCCAGTAGTTTATACGTTTATATGTCCAGTAGTTTATACGTCCAGTAGTTTATACGTCCAGTAGTTTATACGTCCAGTAGTTTATACGTCCAGTAGTTTATACGTTTATATGTCCAGTAGTTTATACGTCCAGTAGTTTATATGTTAATGAGAATATACTACTGTTAGTACTCAGATGTTAATGAGAATATACTACTGTTAGTACTCAGATGTTAATGAGAATATACTACTGTTAGTACTCAGATGTTAATAGGAATATACTACTGCTAGTACTCAGATGTTAATGAGAATATACTACTGCTAGTACTCAGATTTTTACTGATAATATACTACTGTTAGTACTCAGATGTTAATGAGAATATACTACTGTTAGTACTCAGATGTTAATAGGAATATACTACTGCTAGTACTCAGATGTTAATGAGAATATACTACTGTTAGTACTCAGATGTTAATAGGAATATACTACTGCTAGTACTCAGATGTTAATGAGAATATACTACTGCTAGTACTCAGATTTTTACTGATAATATACTACTGTTAGTACTCAGACTGAAGGAGCGGACCAACTGGAAGGTGTGATTTACAATAATGCTGAAAAAAGTGACACAAAAACATCGCCAAAGGTGACAAAAACTTTATTAAAAAGTGCAGAAAAAGAACATGCTGACTAACAACGAAATGTTGAAGTTTCGACCCAGAAAACCCCAAAGTTTCACGGTGAAAAAAGTGAGAGAAACATAGTTAAAAAAAACGCCAAATAACATGTTTTTGTTTAAAACGCTGACAAAAATTAAGAGAAAAATTGAGAAAAAAAATGACAAAAAACACCAAAAGACAAAAAAAGATATAAAAAAAAACGACAAAAAAAATGACAAAAAAAGTGACAAAAAATGACAAAAAAACGCCAAAAAAGACAAAAAAAGACATAAAAATACATAAAAAAAAAAAATAAACACCAAAATAATGACAAAAAAAAGACAAAAAAACAGAAAAATACGCCAAAAAAATGACAAAAAAGAAAAAAAAACACCAAAAACATAACAAAAAAGCCACAAAAAAACCCACCAAAATAATGACAACAAAACGCCAAAAAAATGACCAAAAAACAGAAAAATACGCCAAAAAAATGACAAAAAAAGAAGAAAAAAAACAAAAAAACACCAAAAACATAACAAAAAAGCCAAAAAAAAGACAAAAAACGCCAAAAAAAAGACAAAAAACGCCAAAATCGGAAAATAAAAAAGACTAAAACACAATAAAAAAATAAATTAAAATAAACGAAAACATTTTTCTTTTAAACGGTGAAAAAAGTGACACAAAAACATCGCCAAAGGAGAAAAAAATGTGATGAAAAAACCAAAATAATGACAACAAAACGCCAAAAAAATTACAAAAAAAATTACAAAAAATGACAAAAAAACGCCAAAAAAATGACCAAAAAACAGAAAGATACGCCAAAAAAATCACAAAAAAAACACCAAAAACATGACAAAAAAGCCAAAAAAATGACAAAAAATGACATAAAAACAAAAAAAACGACAAAAAAAGAGATAAAAGATAAAATAAACACCAAAATAATGACAACAAAACGCCAAAAAAAAGACAAAAAAACGGCTAAAAAATGACCAAAAAACAGAAAAATACGCCAAAAAAATGACAAAAAAGAAAAAAAAACACCAGAAACATGACAAAAAAGCCACAAAAAAACCCCACCAAAATAATGACAACAAAACGCCAAAAAAATGACCAAAAAACAGAAAAATACGCCAAAAAAATGACAAAAAAAGAAGAAAAAAACACCAAAAACATGACAAAAAAGCCACAAAAAAACCCCACCAAAATAATGACAACAAAACGCCAAAAAAAAGACAAAAAAACAGAAAAATACGCCAAAAAAATGACAAAAAAAGAAAAAAAAACACCAAAAACATGACAAAAATGACAAAAAAACGCCAAAAAACGCAAAAAAATAATGACAAAAAGCAAAAAACGTAAAAAAAATGACAAAAAAAAAGACAAAAAAAATGACAAAAAAAATGACAAAAAAAATGACAAAAACACATACCAAAAAAATGACAAAAAAAAATGACAAAAAAAAAGACAAAAAACGCCAAAAAAAAGACAAAAAACGCCAAAATCGGAAAATAAAAAAGACAAAAACACAATAAAAAAATAAATTAAAAATAAAAAAAACGAAAACATTTTTCTTTTAAACGCTGAAAAAAGTGACACAAAAACATCGCCAAAGGAGAAAAAAATGTGATGAAAAAAGTGACGAAAAAATCGACAGAAACGTGGAGGAAAGTGCAGAAAATCAACATGTTGATATTTAGACCCAGAAAACCCCCAAAGTTTCACGGTCGACGGGACGACAGAAAGGAAAAGAAAGGAGGAAACTTTCCCCGGGACACATTTGGGGAGCTGTGATATCTGTGTTTTATAACGTCGGGGCAGCTGTTACGTGACAGCCATGAGTTATAGCGTGAGCAGTAAAGGATGAATTCACAGCTCTGTTACAGCGTGGCATTAAAGCTTACTATGAAAACATGGTGTAACGGCCCCGTTTATTGGAACAAGTGTTCCCATTATGTTGCTGAAGCATTCCACGCCGCCGGCTGTGAGAGATGATGTGCAGACGGCCGCTCGCTCAGATGATCCGGCTTTATTACGGGGCTGTAATTACCAACGGGACCGTTAATCGTGCAACTGTTTGTTCGACGCAGCAGCTTTATGAAGAGAGCAGCGTTGGCTGCACTACGGAGGCCATGTTTCTCCTCCGAACCACAGCAGGACGGCTGTGTGTGTGTGTGTGTGTGTGTGTGTGTGTGTGTGTCTATATTTGTGTGTGTGTGTGTGTGTGTGTGCGTGTCTATATTTGTGTCTGTGTGTGTGTGTGTCTATATTTGTGTCTATGTGTGTGTGTGTGTGTGTGTGTCTATATTTGTGTCTGTGTGTGTGTGTGTGTGTGTGTGTGTGTGTGTCTGTGTGTGTCTATATTTGTGTCGCTGTGTGTGTGTGTGTGTGTGTGTCTATATTTGTGTCTGTGTGTGTGTGTGTGTGTGTGTTTGTGTATATTTGTGTGTGTGTGTGTGTGTGTCTATGTGTGTGTGTGTGTGTGTGTGTGCGTGTCTATATTTGTGTCTGTGTGTGTGTGTGTGTGTGTGTCTATATTTGTGTCTGTGTGTGTGTGTGCAGTGTCCATATAGGTCATGTGTGTGTGTGTGTGTGTGTCCATATTTGTGTCCGTGTGTGTGTGTGTGTGTGTGTCCATATTTGTGTCAGGTGTGTGTGTCGTGTGCAGTGTGCATGTAGTGTCTATATCAGTGTGTGTGCATATATCTGTGTCGTGTGTGTGTCCATGTGTGTCCGCCTATATGTGTGTGTGTGTGTGTGTGTCTATATCTGTGTCGTGTGTGTGTGTGTGTGTGTGTGTATATATTTGTGTGTGTGTGTGTGTCTATATTTGTGTCGCTGTATGTATGTGTGTGTGTGTGTGTCTATATTTGTGTATGTGTGTGTG
>NC_135870.1:966322-973822 GCF_031162955.1 Sander vitreus | reverse complement strand
CTCCTGAGGAAACCCATTTCGGCCGCTTGTACCCTGGATCTTGTTCTTTCGGTCATGACCCAGCCTTCATGACCATAGGTGAGGGTAGGAACAAAAACTGACCGGTAGATTGAGAGCTTTGCCTTCTGGCTCAGCTCTCTTTTCGTCACAACGGTGCGATAAATTGAATGTAATACCGCACCTGCTGTGCCGATTCTCCGACCAATCTCCCGCTCCATTGTCCCCTCACTCGCGAACAAGACCCCCAAGGTACTTGAACTCCTTCACTTGGGGTAAGGACTCATTCCCTACCTGGAGAAGGCACTCCATCGGTTTCCTGCTGAGAACCATGGCCTCCGATTTAGAGGTGCTGATCCTCATCCCAGCCGCTTCACACTCGGGCTGCGAACCGATCCAGTGAGTGCTGAAGGTCACAGGCCGATGATGCCATCAGGACCACATCATCTGCAAAAAGCAGCGATGAGATCCCCAGCCCACCGAACTGCAACCCCTCTCCACCCCGACTACGCTCGATATCCTGTCCATAAATACTACAAACAGGATTGGTGACAAAGCGCAGCCCTGGCGGAGGCCAACTCTCACCTGAAACGAGTCCGACTTACTGCCGAGAACCCGGACACAGCTCTCGCTTGGTCGTACAGAGATTGGATGGCCCTGAGAAGGGACCCTCACCCTGTACTCCCGCAGCACCTCCCACAGTATCTCCCGGGCACCCGGTCATACGCCTTCTCCAGATCCACAAAACACATGTAGACTGGTTGGGCATACTCCCAGGCTCCCTCCAGGATCCTTGCGAGAGTAAAGATCTGGTCCGTTGTTCCACGACCAGGACGGAATCCGCATTGTTCCTCTTCAACCTGAGATTCGACTCATCGACCGAACCCTCCTTTCCAGCACCTTGGAGTAGACTTTACCGGGAGGCTGAGAAGTGTGATACCCCTGTAATTGGCACACACTCCTCTGGTCCCCCTTTTAAAAAAGGGGAACCACCACCCCGGTCTGCCACTCCCTAGGCACCGTCCCAGACTTCCACGCAATGTTGAAGAGGCGTGTCAACCAAGACAACCCCTCCACACCCAGAGCTTTAAGCATTTCTGGACGGATCTCATCAATTCCTGGGGCTTTGCCACTGTGGAGTTGTTTAACTACCTCAGCAACCTCCACCAGGGAAATTGATGCCAATCCCCCTCATCCTCCAGCTCTGCCTCTACCATAGAGGGCGTATTAGTCGGATTTAGGAGTTCCTCAAAGTGCTCCTTCCACCGCCCTCTATTACCTCCTCAGTTGAGGTCAACAGCGTCCCCATCCTTACTGTACACAGCTTGGATGGTTCCCCGCTTCCCCCTCCTGAGGTGGCGAACGGTTTTCCAGAAGTACCTTGGTGCCGACCGAAAGTCCTTCTCCATGTCTTCTCCGAACTTCTCCCACACACGCTGCTTTGCCTCTTTCACGGCAGAGGCTGCAGCCCTTCGGGCCCTTCTCGGTACCTTGCAACTGCCTCCGGAGTCGTCTGGGATAACATATCCCGGAAAGACTCCTTCTTCAGTCGGACGGCTTCCCTGACCACCAGTGTCCACCACGGTGTTCGTGGGTTACCGCCCCTTGAGGCACCTAAGACCCTAAGACCACAGCTCCTCACCGCAGCTTCAGCAATGGAAACTTTGAACATTGTCCACTCAGGTTCAATGCCCCCCAGCCTCCACAGGGATGCACGAAAAGCTCCGCCGGGAGGTGTGAGTTGAAAGTCTGTCGGACAGGGGCCTCCTCCAGACGTTCCCAATTTACCCGCACTACCCGCTTGGGCTTACCAGGTCTGTCCAGAGTCTTCCCCACCCCCCTGACCCAACTCACCACCAGATGGTGATCGGTTGACAGCTCCGCCCCTCTCTTCACCCGAGTGTCCAAAACATATGGCCTCAGATCAGATGAAACGATTATAAAATCGATCATTGACCTTTGGGCCTAGGGTGCTCTGGTACCAAGTACACTTATGAGCATCCCTATGTTCGAACATGGTGTTCGTTATAGACAATCCATGACTAGCACAGAAGTCCAACAACAAACAACCACTCTGGTTTAGATCAGGGAGGCCGTTCCTCCCAATCACGCCTCTCCATGTGTCTCCATCATTACCCACGTGCGCGTTGAAGTCCCCCCCAGCAGAACTATGGAGTCCCCGACTGGAGCCCCATGCAGGACTCCACTCAAGGTCTCCAAGAAGGCCGAATACTCTGAACTCTTGTTTGGTGCATATGCACAAACAACAGTCAGAGTTTTCCCCCCACAACCCGCAGGCGTAGGGAGGCGACCCTCTCGTCCCACCGGGTTAAACTCCAACGTAGCGGCGCCAGCCGGGGGCTTGTGAGTATCCCCACACCCGCCCGGCGCCTCACACCCTGGGCAACTCCGGAGAAGAAAAGAGTCCAACCCCTATCCAGGAGTATGGTTCCAGAACCAAGACTGTGCGTAGAGGTAAGCCCCCACCAGATCTAACCGGTAGCGCTCCACCTCCCGCACAAGTTCCGGCTCCTTCCCCCCACAGAGAGGTGACATTCCACGTCCCCCAGAGCCAGCCTCTGCTGCCCGGGTCTGGTCCGTCGAGGCCCCTGACCTTCACTGCCACCCATGTGGCAGCGCACCCGACCCCCAGCGGTTCCTCCCACAGGTGGTGGGCCCATGGGATGGAGGGATGTCCGCCACGTAGCTTTTTTCGGGCTGTGCCCGACCGGGCTCCGTGGCAAACCCGGCCACCAGACGCTCGCTGACGAGCCCTCCATCTGGGCCTGGCTCCAGACGGGGGCCCCGGGCTTCCTCCGGGCAGGGTCACTTCATCCCTTCCGATTTTTTCATAGGATTTTTGAACCATTCTTTGTCTGGCCCCTCACCTGAGACCACTTTGCCTTGGGAGACCTCTACCAGGAGCACAAAGCTCCAGACAACACAGCCCTCAGGTTCATAGGGACACACAAACCTCTCCACCACGATAAGGTGATGGTTCCCGGAGAAGAAGTCAGAATATAGTAAGTCGAAAAAAAGTCATAGTATAGTATGTCGTAAAAAAGTCATAATATAGTATGTCGAAAAAAGTCATAGTATAGTATCTCGAAAAAAAAGTCAAAGTATAGTATGTCGAAAAAAAGTCATAGTATAGTATGTCGAAAAAAAGTCAAAATGTAGTATCTCGAAAAAAAGTCGTAGTATAGTATGTCGAAAAAAAGTCAAAGTATAGTATGTCGAAAAAAAGTCATAGTATAGTATGTCGAAAAAAAAGTCGTAGTATAGTATGTCGAAAAAAAGTCGTAGTATAGTATGTCGAAAAAAAGTCATAATGTAGTATCTCGAAAAAAGTCATAGTATAGTATGTCGAAAAAAAGTCATAATATAGTATGTCGAAAAAAGTCATAGTATAGTATGTCGAAAAAAAGTCGTAGTATAGTATGTCGAAAAAAAGTCATAGTATAGTATGTCGAAAAAAAGTCGTAGTATAGTATGTCAAAAAAGTCGTAGTATAGTATGTCGAAAAAAAGTCATAGTATAGTATGTCGAAAAAAAGTCGTAGTATAGTATGTCGAAAAAAAGTCGTAGTATAGTATGTCGAAAAAAAGTCATAATATAGTATGTCGAAAAAAAAGTCAGAAATGCTAAATGTACTTTCATCAGAGAACATAACGTTGGACCACTCAGCAGCAGTCCAGTCCTTTTTGTCTTCAGCCCAGGCGAGACGCTTCTGACGCTGTGTCTTGTTCAGGAGTGGCTTGACACAAGGAATGCGACAGCTGAAACCCAGGTCTTGCATACTTCGTACGTGGTGGTTCTTGAAGCACTGACTCCAGCTGCAGTCCACTCTTTGTGAATCCCCCCCACATTTCTGAATGGGTTTTGTTTCACAATCCTCTCCAGGGTGCGGTTATCCCTATTGCTTGTACACTTTTTTTCTACAATGTCTTTTCCTTCCGTTCGCCTCTCTATTAATGTGCTTGGACACAGAGCTCTGTGAACAGCCAGCCTCTTTAGCAATGACCTTTTGTGTCTCGCCCTCCTTGTCCAAGGTGTCAATGGTCGTCTTTTGGACAGCTGTCCAGTCAGCAGTCTTCCCCATGATTGTGTAGCTACAGAACTAGACTGAGGGACATTTAAAGGCCTTTGCAGGTGTTTTGAGTTAATTAGCTGATTAGAGTGTGGCACCAGGTGTCTTCAATATTGAAACTTTTCACAATATTCTAATTTTCTGAGATACTGAATTTGGGGTTTTCATCAGTTGTCAGTTATAATCATCACAATTAAAAGAAATTGAAAAAAAAAAATATCAGTCTGTGTGGAATGAATGTATACATTATACAAGTTTCACTTTTTGAATGAAATTACTGAAATAAATCAACTTTTTTTATGATATTCTAATTATATGACCAGCACCTGTAGTATGTCGAAAAAAAGTCATAATATAATGAGGCGAAAAAAAGTCATAATATAATAAGGCGAAAAAAAAGTCATAATGTATGTCGAAAAAAAGTCATAGTATACTAAGTCGAAAAAAAGTCATAGTATAGTATATCGAACAAAAGTCATAATATAGTATGTTGAAAAAAAGTCATAGTATAGTAAGTAGAAAAAAAGTCATAATATAATAAGGCGAAAAAAAGTCATAATATAATAAGGCGAAAAAAAGTCATAATGTAAAGGTCGAAAAAAAGTCATAATATAGTATGTCGAAAAAAAGTCATAATATAATAAGGCGAAAAAAAGTCATAGTATACTAAGTCGAAAAAAAGTCATAGTATAGTATATCGAACAAAAGTCGTAATATAATAAGTCGAAAAAAAGTCATAGTATAGTAGGTCGAAAAAAAGTCATAATATAGTATGTCGAAAAAGTCATAATGTAGTATGTCGAAAAAAAGTCGTAATAAAGTATGTAGAAAAAAAGTCATAGTATAGTATGTCGAAAAAAAGTCATAGTATACTAAGTCGAAAAAAAGTCATAGTATAGTAAGTAGAAAAAAAGTCATAATGTAGTAAGTCGAAAAAAAGTCATAGTGTAGTATGTCGAAAAAAAGTCATAGTATAGTATGTCGAAAAAAAGTCGTAATATAGTATGTCGAAAAAAAGTCATAGTATAGTATGTCGAAAAAAAGTCATAGTATAGTATGTCGAAAAAAAGTCGTAATATAGTATGTCGAAAAAAAGTCAGTGTAGTATGTCGAAAAAAAGTCGTAATATAGTATATCGAAAAAAAGTCAGAATATAGTAAGTCGAAAAAAAGTCATAATGTAGTATGTCGAAAAAAAGTCATAATGTAGTATGTCGAAAAAAGTCATAGTATACTAAGTCGAAAAAAAGTCATAGTATACTAAGTCGAAAAAAAGTCATAATGTAGTATGTCGAAAAAAAGTCATAGTATAGTAAGTCGAAAAAAAGGCATAGTATACTAAGTCGAAAAAAAGTCATAATGTAGTATGTCGAAAAAAGTCATAGTATACTAAGTCGAAAAAAAGTCATAATGTAGTAAGTCGAAAAAAAGTCATAATGTAGTAAGTCGAAAAAAAGTCATAATATAATAAGTCGAAAAAAAGTCATGAATAGTATGTCGAAAAAAAGTCATAATGTAGTATGTCGAAAAAAAGTCATAGTGTAATAAGTCGAAAAAAAGTCATAGTGTAGTAAGTCGAAAAAAAGTCATGAAGTAGTAAGTCGAAAAAAAGTCATAATGTAGTATGTCGAAGAAAAAGTCATAATATAATAAGTCGAAAAAAAGTCAGAGTGTAGTAAGTCGAAAAAAAGTCATAGTGTAGTAAGTCGAAAAAAAGTCATAATGTAGTAAGTCGAAAAAAAGTCATAATGTAGTAAGTCGAAAAAAAGTCATAGTGTAGTATGTCGAAAAAAAGTCATAATATAATAAGTCCAAAAAAAGTCATAATATAGTAAGTCGAAAAAAAGTCATAATGTAGTAAGTCGAAAAAAAGTCATAATATAATAAGTCGAAAAAAAGTCATAGTGTAGTAAGTCGAAAAAAAGTCATAGTGTAGTAAGTCGAAAAAAAGTCATAATGTAGTAAGTCGAAAAAAAGTCATGAAGTAGTATGTTGAAAAAAGTCATAATGTAGTAAGTCGAAAAAAAGTCATAGTGTAGTAAGTCGAAAAAAAGTCATAGTATAGTAAGTCGAAAAAAAAAATGTAGTAAGTCGAAAAAAAGTCATAATATAGTAAGTCGAAAAAAAGTCATAGTGTAGTAAGTCGAAAAAAAAAAAATGTAGTATGTCGAAAAACAGTCAGTGTAGTAAGTCGAAAAAAAGTCATAATGTAGTATGTCGAAAAAAAGTCATAGTATAGTAAGTCGAAAAAAAGTCATAATGTAGTATGTCGAAAAAAAGTCATAGTATAGTATGTCGAAAAAAAGTCATAGTATAGTATGTCGAAAAAAAGTCATAGTATAGTATGTTGAAAAAATGTCATAGTGTAGTAAGTCGAAAAAAAGTCATAGTGTAGTATGTCGAAAAAAAGTCATAATGTAGTATGTCGAAAAAAAGTCATAATGTAGTAAGTCAAAAAAAATTCATAATATAGTAAGTCGAAAAAAAGTCATAGTGTAGTAAGTCGAAAAAAAATCTTAATGTAGTAAGTCGAAAAAAAATCATAACGTAGTATGTCGAAGAAAATTCATAATATAGTAAGTCGAAAAAAAGTCAGAATGTAGTAAGTCGAAAAAAAGTCAGAATGTAGTAAGTCGAAAAAAAGTCAGTGTAGTAAGTCGAAAAAAAGTCGTAGTATAGCATGTCGAAAAAAAATCATAATGTAGTAAGTCGAAAAAAAGTCGTAGTATAGTATGTTGAAAAAATGTCATAGTGTAGTAAGTCAAAAAAAATTCATAATATAGTATGTTGAAAAAAAGTCATAATGTAGTAAGTCGAAAAAAAGTCATAATGTAGTATGTCGAAAAAAAATCATAATATAGTATGTCGAAAAAAAGTCATAATGTAGTAAGTAAAAAAAAAGTCAGAATGTAGTAAGTCGAAAAAAAGTCAGAATGTAGTAAGTCGAAAAAAAGTCATAGTGTAGTAAGTCAAAAAAAATTCATAATATAGTATTTTGAAAAAAAGTCATAATGTAGTAAGTCGAAAAAAAATCATTGTAGTAAGTCGAAAAAAAGTCATAATATAGTATGTCGAAAAAAAGTCATTGTAGTAAGTCGAAAAAAAATCATAATATAGTATGTCGAAAAAAAGTCATAATGTAGTAAGTCGAAAAAAAGCCGTAGTATAGTATGTCGAAAAAAAGTCGTAATGTAGTAAGTCGAAAAAAAAGTCGTAGTATAGTATGTCGAAAATAAGTCATAATGTAGTAAGTCGAAAAAAAGTCAGTGTAGTATGTCGAAAAAAAGTCGTAGTATAGTATGTCGAAAAAAAGTCATAATGTAGTAAGTCGAAAAAAAGTCATAATGTAGTATGTCGAAAAAAAGTCATAATATAATAAGTCGAAAAAAAGTCATAATGTAGTATGTCGAAAAA
>NC_135870.1:943822-958822 GCF_031162955.1 Sander vitreus | reverse complement strand
AAATGTGACAAAAATGTCAGAAAAAGTGACAAAAATGTCAGAAAAAGTGACAAAAATGTCAAAATGTGACAAAAATGTGACAAAAAATGTCAGAAAATGTGACAAAAATGTCAGAAAATGTCAGAAAAAGTCAGAAAAAATGTCAGAAAAAGTGACAAAAATGTGACAAAAAATGTCAGAAAATGTGACAAAAATGTCAGAAAATGTGACAAAAAATGTCAGAAAATGTGACAAAAAATGTCAAAAGTGACAAAAATGTCACAAAAAATGTCAGAAAATGTGACAAAAATGTCAGAAAAGTGACAAAAAATGTCAGAAAAAGTGACAAAAAATGTCAGAAAAAGTGACAAAAATGTGACAAAAAATGTCAGAAAATGTGACAAAAATTGTCAGAAAAAGTGACAAAAATGTGACAAAAAATGTCAGAAAAAGTGACAAAAAATGTCAGAAAAAGTGACAAAAAAAACCAACTAGGTGGGCCAAAATGTATTGTGAACCTAAATTGTTCTGCGGGCCGGATCATAATCTGCGAGGGGCCGGATTTGGCCCGCGGGCCTCGAGTTTGACACAAGTGTTAGTGTAATATCAGTTCTCATATTGCTGCAGTGACCTGTCTGAGGCGAGGACCAAAGTCTGCTCCCCGAGGTGATATTCACCTGCTGCTCTTTATTTAAACCTGCTGGCGGTGGGGGGGGGGGGGCAGCCCCGTAATTAATCAGCTTCCTGTAATTAAGGTGTCCATCAGAAAGCCGGCAGCGGCCGCGGAGCCATGAGGGCCACAGGAAGTCACCCTGCAGGAATAATGAGCTCACCTTTAACAGGCTGAACAACAGAGAAACATTCCTCCTTAATGCCTCATTTGCATATTTAAACACACAATTTCAGAAAACTTGTGAATACAAAAAAGAACTGTCTTAATGTCAGTAATCAGCGGGGGAAGTTTGGTGCTGATATGTTTTTAACAATCCATATATTTGAAGGTTTTAGTTCTCCACTTCATACTGTCATTTCGTATCTAAATGTATATTAGCCATTAGCCATTAGCCTGTATATCCTATAGGCTAATATGCAATTTGTATGTATTTTTAATCTCTTCTTTATACTATGTATTATGTGTTATATGGACCTGTGTCTGCAATAAAGCTGTATATTATATATTATTATATTATATTCTGAAGCTAATTACGCGTCGCTTTGTTCAGATATCACTCACAGCCTCAATTATTCAACATTTAGTCACAAAAAAGAAGCAGAAAATATATTTTTGCTCAAGCTGTTGACAGTATTTTCTGATTTACGGAGCGATGAAAACAGATATTCAATAATCCGTGTGGAACAACCTCTGGCTTTATCCGATGTTCTCATTTCTGTTCTGGGAATGTGGGCAAACTGGCGCATATTTAACGAGATCACGCCTCATTTGCATAAACATCACATTTCAGAAAACTTGTGAATACAAAAAAATAACTGTCTTAGGCCCTGTTTGCACGAATACGCTCACGGGTGAAAACGTACAAATATTTTATCAGATGTGCCTTTCGTGTATATGTGTATGTCAGTATGAATGTGTGTATGTGTATATGAATGTGTATATGTCAGTATGAATGCGTGTATATGTGTATGTCAGTATGAATGTGTATATGTGTATATGAATGTGTATATGTCAGTATGAATGTGTGTATATGTCAGTATGAATGTGTGTATATCTGTATATGTCAGTATGAATGTGTATGTCAGTATGAATGTGTATATGTGTATATGTCAGTATGAATGTGTATGTCAGTATGAATGCGTGTATATGTGTATATCTGTATATGTCAGTATGAATGTGTATATGTATATTTGAATGTGTATATGTCAGTATGAATGTGTGTATATGTCAGTATGAATGTGTATATGTATGTGTATATCTGTATATGTCAGTATGAAAGTGTGTACATGTGTATATGAATGTGTGTATATGAATTTGTGTATACAACAGTATGAATGTGTGTATATGTGTATATGACAGTATGAAGCGTGCGTGCAGCGTGCGTGCGTGCAGCGTGCGTGTGTGCAGCGTGCGTGTGTGCGTGCAGCGTGCGTGTGTGCGTGCAGCGTGTGTGTGTGCGTGCAGCCTGCGTGCGTGCTGCGTGCAGCGTGCGTGCGTGCAGTGTGCGTGCAGCGTGCGTGCGTGCGTGCAGTGTGCGTGCAGCCTGCGTGCGTGCTGCGTGCGTGCGGATGAGGATCGATGGTAAAAAAGTGGAATTAGAGGTTCTAAATCATGATGCAGCAGTGGTCGAAGAGAGCCCCTACGAAAATCATTAAACAATCATGTATTCCCATTGATTTATTCTAAATACCTGAGCGGAGAGCAGATTAAATCAGCAGCGGGAAAATGCAGATGAAGCCGCTGAAGGATGGTCGTCCTCGGGGAACGCTTTTGTCCTAATCAGAAGGAAACAATACGGCTGCAATTACCGGCCGAGCGGCTCTATTAAGGCTGCTTCACTCCATGTATTTATGTATTTCAGATACTGCCGGCCAGCTAAGTGTCCGCCAACATTATGGGATGGATCCCTACAGAGATAGACCTTTCTGTTAAAGAGGAAGATCCTTTTAGTTTAACATGAAACAGCCCCGATAATCACCATCACCAAACTACACCAGACTCCATGTAAATAATCAGTACTTTTAGCGTGTATAGAGCCAGCATATTTCCACCAGACTCCATGTAAATAATCAGGACTTTTAGCGTGTATAGAGCCAGCATATCTCCACCAGACTCCATGTAAATAATCAGGACTTTTAGCGTGTATAGAGCCAGCATATCTCCACCAGACTCCATGTAAATAATCAGGACTTTTAGCGTGTATAGAGCCAGCATATCTCCACCAGACTCCATGTAAATAATCAGTACTTTTAGCGTGTATAGAGCCAGCATATTTCCACCAGACTCCATGTAAATAATCAGGACTTTTAGCGTGTATAGAGCCAGCATATCTCCACCAGACTCCATGTAAATAATCAGGACTTTTAGCGTGTATAGAGCCAGCATATCTCCACCAGACTCCATGTAAATAATCAGGACTTTTAGCGTGTATAGAGCCAGCATATTTCCACCAGACTCCATGTAAATAATCAGGACTTTTAGCGTGTATAGAGCCAGCATATTTCCACCAGACTCCATGTAAATAATCAGGACTTTTAGCGTGTATAGAGCCAGCATATCTCCACATGTAAATGGGTGAATTAAGGGTTTATTTCAACCAAACCAGAGTGGTGATTGTTGGAACAGTGGAAAGATGAACCAAGGCGGCTTTTGGTAGTTTTATTTAGTTTCTGTCCACTTAGAATGAAGTGTGTTTTACGATGATAAAAGTCCTGATTATTTACATGGAGTCTGGTGGAGTTTGGTGATGGTGATTTTTCATGTTTCAAGACTGTAATGCAGAACCTTTATTTAGAAGAACGTTTTATGATAAAGAAACAGATGAAAGAAAAGACTCTTTTCAGAGGTTTGATGCTTTTTGACATTTGTCACTTTTACATTTTTCTCTTCTGCTCTCTTCCTCCCCCCTCCCTCTCTCCCTCCCTCTCTCCCTCCCTCTCTCTCTCTCTCCCTCCCCCCCTCTCTCTCCCTCTCCCCCCCTCCCTCTCTCCCTCCCTCTCTCTCTCCCTCTCCCTCCCTCCCTCTCTCTCTCCCTCCCTCTCTCTCCTCTCCCCCTCTCCCCTCCCTCTCTCTCTCTCTCCCTCTCCCTCTCCCCCTCTCCCTCTCTCCCTCCCTCTCTCCCTCCCTCTCTCTCTCTCTCCCTCCCCCTCTCTCTCTCTCCCCTCTCCTTCCCTCATTACTTTTTTCAACGTAGGACAATTATCATGAAAGTTAATAGATACAAAAACGTCAACAAAAGCGACAAAATAGCCACAAAATGACATTAAAATGACAGAGAAGCAACAAAAATGTCCAAATTACACAATCGTCGAAAACAGGGGTGGGGGGGGGGGGGGCACACAGGACCATGTGTGGACCGGTCCGGTTAATCCCGCGACCCACTGAGGGGAGTCTGACCCTCAGTTTGAGAACCGCTGCAGAAGCATTCCCTGACTCGCAGAGATTATCCCCAAAAACCACTAAAGGGATTCATGACGCCGGCTATAAAGACCTTCTGGGATTAATTGTCTAATAATAATAAAAAATATATCTTTCAGAAGCGAGAACATGACGACGAGCCAGAGATCTGGAAGGATAAATTGGAAAGATTTAAATAAGTCTCAGTAGTAGTTTCCTCTGAGACTTTAAAGCCCGGTAATTTATTCCCTCAGAGGAAATGTTAATCAGGGCAGATTAGGCGCTTCGAGTCTCCCAGGAGACGTTTAAATTACACATCCTGACAAAGCTTTTACATCTCAGCTGAAGGCACAAAGATGGAGATAACCAGCCAGATGCAGATCAGGGTGTACAGAGATTAAACACGCCCATGCTGCAGTCTCAGTCAGGTTTCTCTTGTCTCTGTCTGGTCACTTATGAGTCCGTATAGACGTCAAAACGCAGGTCTTTCCCTTCTCTTTGAATGGGTGCAGTGTGTTTAGAGCTCGATGGGGTTTTAAGCCCCCAACGTCGACTTCAAAGCACCTAACCATTAGCATGGTCCTACCAGACTCTGGTAGCCTGGTCCTACAAGACTCTGGTACACTAGCCTGGTCCTACCAGACTCTGGTCCATTAGCGTGGTCCTACCAGACTCTGGTAGCCTGGTCCTACCAGACTCTGGTACATTAGCATGGTCCTACCAGACTCTGGTAGCCTGGTCCTACCAGACTCTGGTACACTAGCGTGGTCCTACCAGACTCTGGTAGCCTGGTCCTACCAGACTCTGGTACATTAGCGTGGTCCTACCAGACTCTGGTAGCCTGGTCCTACCAGACTCTGGTCCATTAGCCTGGTCCTACCAGACTCTGGTCCACTAGCCTGGTCCTACCAGACTCTGGTCCATTAGCGTGGTCCTACCAGACTCTGGTAGCCTGGTCCTACCAGACTCTGGTCCATTAGCGTGGTCCTACCAGACTCTGGTAGCCTGGTCCTACAAGACTCTGGTCCATTAGCGTGGTCCTACCAGACTCTGGTAGCCTGGTCCTACCAGACTCTGGTCCATTAGCGTGGTCCTACCAGACTCTGGTAGCCTGGTCCTACCAGACTCTGGTCCATTAGCCTGGTCCTACAAGACTCTGGTCCACTAGCCTGGTCCTACCAGACTCTGGTAGCCTGGTCCTACCAGACTCTGGTACATTAGCGTGGTCCTACCAGACTCTGGTAGCCTGGTCCTACAAGACTCTGGTCCATTAGCGTGGTCCTACCAGACTCTGGTAGCCTGGTCCTACCAGACTCTGGTCCATTAGCGTGGTCCTACCAGACTCTGGTAGCCTGGTCCTACCAGACTCTGGTCCATTAGCCTGGTCCTACCAGACTCTGGTCCACTAGCGTGGTCCTACCAGACTCTGGTAGCCTGGTCCTACCAGACTCTGGTCCATTAGCGTGGTCCTACCAGACTCTGGTAGCCTGGTCCTACAAGACTCTGGTCCATTAGCGTGGTCCTACCAGACTCTGGTAGCCTGGTCCTACCAGACTCTGGTCCATTAGCGTGGTCCTACCAGACTCTGGTCCATTAGCCTGGTCCTACCAGACTCTGGTCCATTAGCCTGGTCCTACCAGACTCTGGTCCATTAGCGTGGTCCTACCAGACTCTGGTAGCCTGGTCCTACCAGACTCTGGTCCATTAGCGTGGTCCTACAAGACTCTGGTAGCCTGGTCCTACCAGACTCTGGTCCATTAGCCTGGTCCTACCAGACTCTGGTAGCCTGGTCCTACCAGACTCTGGTCCATTAGCCTGGTCCTACCAGACTCTGGTAGCCTGGTCCTACCAGACTCTGGTCCACTAGCGTGGTCCTACCAGACTCTGGTAGCCTGGTCCTACCAGACTCTGGTCCATTAGCCTGGTCCTACCAGACTCTGGTCCACTAGCGTGGTCCTACCAGACTCTGGTAGCCTGGTCCTACCAGACTCTGGTCCATTAGCCTGGTCCTACCAGACTCTGGTCCACTAGCGTGGTCCTACCAGACTCTGGTACACTAGCCTGGTCCTACCAGACTCTGGTCCATTAGCCTGGTCCTACCAGACTCTGGTCCACTAGCCTGGTCCTACCAGACTCTGGTACACTAGCCTGGTCCTACCAGACTCTGGTCCACTAGCCTGGTCCTACCAGACTCTGTTACACTAGCCTGGTCATACCAGACTCTGGTCCACTAGCCTGGTCCTACCAGACTCTGGTCCATTAGCCTGGTCCTACCAGACTCTGGTCCACTAGCCTGGTCCTACCAGACTCTGGTCCACTAGCCTGGTCCTACCAGACTCTGGTCCATTTCATTGGTCCAGAGAGTCTGGCCTCTCTCCATTGACAAGTGTTAACTTCCTTGAAGGCGGGACTCTGTTGAAGTTTAAAACTATTGGATCTGCCCAGAGCCACTCTGGATCTGCCATAACCAATCGCTAACGTTTGGTTTGGACACACACACACACACACACACACACACACACACGCACACACACACACACACACAATACATCTATAGCAACTTTATGAAAGTGTATTACAGCCTGATGAAGTACGATAGTGTGGGAAGTTTATTAAGGGAACGTATTAAAAATGGTACCTGTATGTACAGAAATGTTCTTGTCTCGTACCGCCATTTTTGGACACACACACACAAACACACAGAAACACACACACACACACAAACACACAGAAACACACACACACACACACGCACGCACGCTCGCACGCACGCACACGCACACACACACACACACACACACACACACACTCACTCACTCTCACACACACACACACACACACACACACACACACACACACACACAGACACACACATAGACAGACAGACAGACACACGCACGCACACACACACACACACACACACACACACACACACACACACACACAGACACACACATAGACAGACAGACAGACACACGCACGCACACAGACGCACATAGACACAGACACACACACACACACGCACAGACAGACACACACTCACACACAGACACACACACACACACACACGCACGCTCGCACGCACTCACTCACTCTCACACACACACACACACACACACACACACACACAGACACACACACACACACACACAGACACACACATAGACAGACACACACATAGACACACGCACACACACACACACACACACACACACACACATAGACAGACAGACAGACACACGACGCACAGCACGCACGTACACGACCCACACACACACGCACAGACAGACACACACTCACACTAGTTTCACTGTTTTTACATAAAAAATTACTCAAACTGATTAATAGATGATCAGAATAGATGTTAATGTAATAGTTGAGGACTAATGGAGGAATCTCTGCAGCTCTGCTCTAGCGTTGGTTCTGCTGCACATAATCAATATCTCTTCAGCACAAACGGAGGAAGGGAAAGCACTTTTAAAGGCTGAGGCGACGGTTCTGCCACAGTGCAGATCGACTTCAGCATGTGGGGAATCAATGAGGGTAGGGGTCTGGATGTAATGATTAACTCCATACGGGGGTTCCTTAGGCAGACAGATCCACAGCTGCACATTAGTCCCATTTAACAGGTTATAATACTGCTCTGTTTGGTCTGCAGACGGAACATTTAACAGGTTATAATACTGCTCTGTTTGGTCTGTAGACTCAACATTTAACAGGTTATAATACTGCTCTGTTTGGTCTGTAGACGGAACATTTAACAGGTTATAATACTGCTCTGTTTGGTCTGTAGACTCAACATTTAACAGGTTATAATACTGCTCTGATTGGTCTATAGACGCAACATTTAACAGGTTATAATACTGCTCTGTTTGGTCTGTAGACGGAACATTTAACAGGTTATAATACTGCTCTGTTTGGTCTGTAGACGGAACATTTAACAGGTTATAATACTGCTCTGTTTGGTCTGCAGATGCAACATTTAACAGGTTATAATACTGCTCTGATTGGTCTATAGACGCAACATTTAACAGGTTATAATACTGCTCTGTTTGGTCTGCAGATGCAACATTTAACAGGTTATAATACTGCTCTGTTTGGTCTGTAGACTCAACATTTAACAGGTTATAATACTGCTCTGTTTGGTCTGTAGACGGAACATTTAACAGGTTATAATACTGCTCTGTTTGGTCTGTAGACACAACATTTAACAGGTTATAATACTGCTCTGTTTGGTCTATAGACTCAACATTTAACAGGTTATAATACTGCTCTGTTTGGTCTGTAGACGCAACATTTAACAGGTTATAATACTGCTCTGTTTGGTCTATAGACTCAACATTTAACAGGTTATAATACTGCTCTGATTGGTCTATAGACTCAACATTTAACAGGTTATAATACTGCTCTGTTTGGTCTATAGATGCAACATTTAACAGGTTATAATACTGCTCTGTTTGGTCTGTAGACACAACATTTAACAGGTTATAATACTGCTCTGTTTGGTCTGCAGACACAACATTTAACAGGTTATAATACTGCTCTGTTTGGTCTATAGACTCAACATTTAACAGGTTATAATACTGCTCTGTTTGGTCTGTAGACACAACATTTAACAGGTTATAATACTGCTCTGATTGGTCTATAGACTCAACATTTAACAGGTTATAATCCTGCTCTGTTTGGTCTATAGACACAACATTTAACAAGTTATAATACTGCTCTGTTTGGTCTGTAGACACAACATTTAACAGGTTATAATACTGCTCTGTTTGGTCTATAGACGCAACATTTAAAGGACAAGCTTTGTAAGTGTACAGACAGTTTATTAAAAAGATAGATTATAAAGACAGTCACGTTCTCGTATACAGGCGGCCGCCGTCTTGGGAGCTACAGTCTTTAAATCGCGATTTTTCGTGCATAAAAGTCTAGGCGGAAATGGGCGTGGCCTATATCAGGAGATTCAGCTGAATTCAGGGAACGTGTGGATATGTGTATTTATAATGTGCGATGTACGGTTCGGGAGTTATAAGGCCAAACACTTTTCTTTCTGCTATAGCGCCACCTAGTGGTGGAAGTGCTGAATTTTTGTGTCCAAGGTCTGTGCAGGGTTCTGGACCAGTCCTGAAAACGGCACCCCCACCCCACACCCCCCACCATGTACAGTTTAGGCTGTTGCATCAGTTTTACACGGAGAAAAATAATAAAAAGAAACCTTAGGAAAGCAAAAGAGTTCCACAGCCCTGCTGTTCTTCCAGACTCGGGCTTGAACCCCTAAATATTACGGTGCAGATCCTCCATCATAACAGCAATGCTCCAAGGTCCAAACGCGCCTGGCTTTTAAAGGGAATGGGAGATGATCTCTGATTGGTTGATTGCATGTTACGCCCAAAACACACCTCTGATTAATGATCAGATGCACCCGGCACACGGACCCTTTTTCTGCCGTCAAACTAGCAAAAGTGGATTCCTACTCGCCCTAAACGAACCTGCACCAGGCGCTTCACGCCGTGCGCTTATATCGGTAAAATAGGGCCCTAACTCTTATTTTGTGTCGTGTTGTGAATGAGAAGTCTGAAGGGAAATGTCAGAGTTGAAGGTGTTTTCACTGTCGATTTGTTTAACTGTTTTTCAAATTCAATAAATGCAACATCTTTCCAAAAGTCAAAGAGGAATGATGTTGAGTAATCCTGATTTCAATATCGACCAAAGTAATTGTGATTATGATGGTTTCCATAAACGAGCGACCCCAAAGTCTGACATATGATGTGTTTAATAAACACATTAGCATGTTGTCAATAATCCAAACTAAATTAAAGTGGCAGCAGCTGCAGAGACGGCCGGTCAGGAAATGCCAGCAGCGTTTGTGTGTGACTGCAGATATAATACTGGCTGCTGATGAATGCACATAATGAACGAGGATCGATAGAAGAAGCCACAGTCCTCCACCTTCTTTATTTACACCTCAAACACATCATTTGGCTCCTTGGCCGCGCCTCCTTCAGGCTCACATGTATTGCCATTTAAAGATGACAAAGAGGCCGTTGAGGTGGCGTTTACAATAATCCATCATGTCCAACAGTGGCTGGATCCAGCCGGGCGGGAAATCCAATCTGAGCAGGGTCAACACGGCTTTCTCAGCCCTATGTCTGCTCATCAGTTAGCTTTTGTCAACACGGGGCCAATGCACACACACACACACACACACACACACACACACTCGCACATACATGCACACACACACACACGACTCATTTAGCGGCTGTAACTACTCCACTGCTCGTTAGTCGGTTTAGAAGTTTATGAGCGGCCTTTACAATAGTTCACATAAAAATGGCTGCAGTCATTCTGCTACGTTGATTTAAATGGGAATGTGGCCTTTCTACCTATTTTATTTCTATGCATAAAACACAATAGATATCTTTCAATAGGCCTATTTATTGTGACTTCTGAAAAAAACATTAATTTTGAGTCCATGATGGTGCAGATTACAAAATGAAGAAAGAGAGCGTAAGAGCGTATAAGGGAAGAGACAGGCTGGAGAAAACGACAGAAAGTGTCCAAAGTTTGGAATCAGTTCAAACGAAAACTCTGGACCGTGCGTCTACTGCAAAATGGAACTAGCTCACCACAATAATAGCACGACGTCAATGCTTCAGCATCTCAGCAGAAAACATCCAGTCCACGAAGCAGACCCGACAAAAGTAAATCACAGTCGTATGGACGATGAAACTACACCAAACACAACAACTGGCAAAAACAAAGACAAGAAAATACGTAGTGGTGACCACAATCTGATCTAAAGAGACGACTGGTTGACTATCCTGTCGGAAAAACAGCTGATTGTTGCTCACCATTTTCTCTCACTCTCTCTCTTCACGGAGAAACAGCTGATCAACGATCTACTAGCATAAGTGTAACAGAGCTGTGTGACATTATAATCAAATATATAAATGAAAATAGGTTGAGTATAACTCATATTTACATATAGGCCTATAGATCAGTCTCAGGTTGACACTTGTAGTTCTGAAAGTTAAGTTGCACAACTTCAGGTAATGTTTATGTATGTTTAATGTCTGTCTTAGTTTGAGGTTGTTACTGCATTTCAGAAAATGTTTTCTTTAAAAACAATGTAATATGTGTGGTGGAAGTTTCTGTTCAGCGAGGGAGGAATTTGGGTGAAGAAGAGACCTTGTTGAAACAGAATAAAGACAGGCTGCAAACTGGATTAAAAGTTTAGGTATTCGGTGGAAGGGTTTAATTATTTTCTCGAGAGAACAACCAAACAATGACAAGAACAGTAATTCACAATGAACAGAGTTACAAAGTGACAGCCGTTCTGTGCCTCGCGTAACATATGACATCTCCTTATATCCCATTTTCCCCAGCAGAAACACGACCATGTTTGGAAAACATTCTAATCTTGAACACTGCTGTCTAAAGCTGTCCCTGTACATCTGTCTAGTGCGTCAAAAGATGACTTTAGTCGTCCTTCAATCTTAGAAGTCAGGAATTTATCTCGTCTATAGATTCAGGCTCCAACCTTAGGTTCGGGCAAACTGACCTTTGCATATCTCTGGAGGCGCCTGTGTTTTGTTGCCATTTGCTTATAGTGGAGAATTACAGGATCATAACATTTTCAGCTGTCTTCAACACTGGAGGACTTACTTTCAGGAAATATCTTTAGGAGACACATGTTTCAGAGGCATATTTGAAGGATTTACTTATAATTAAAAATCACTCAATAAATGAACAATCATTGTCAAGAAAATCATGGTCTATGTAATTTTTCCATTACATATGGCACTTAAATGCACTTCATATGTTTAGTTTTTTGAGAGATATTGTAAGCAATGTAGGCAATAACAATGTAGGTTTTTCCGAAAATTAAACCAAACTATTGTATATTATTGCTCTTCAATAAAACAACAGTATTTCTTTTATACGATTACTCAATGGCATAATTAATAGCTGCAGCCCTACTTCAAAATAAAAGCACTTCCTGTGACGGTTCATAGCAATACTGAATTACTGTTTAACGAATAAGGTCGTGTACCTTTATCACATATAAGCTGCGAATCACGTACTGTAAACTAGAGAGCGTGTGAATGCTGTATGTTAAAAGGCCGACGCTGCCCAGAATGTCTGAAAGAGGAGGAACATTTTAAAGTTTAAACAATGTTTCAAATGAATGAATTAATGTCAAATTACAAATTTCCGTCCATTCACTTGAATGCGGAAAATGTCGCCCCAAAACGTTGAATATTTCGGAAATTATGAAAGTTATGGAAATTCTGTATACAAGCAGGAATGTCCTAATCGTGCTGAACATTTGGATGTTTGAACGAAGTTTCTACGTTGAAAAATGTGGAAGGAGTTGATGTGCAAAAAAAGGAAAATAACAAGTAGAAGAACCAGCCTTCAGCATTCACAGCAATGATGTAAACAGCGAGTTTAACCACACTAACATTTCCTTAAGACTATTTTTAAACTAAACAACAAATGCTTTTTTCAGTGTCCTAATCCTCATGTTGTCTTCCCCGTCGACCATGTTGCAACTTTCTGTTTTTTTGGGTCAAAATGTAAAAACAATTCCAACGTTTTGGTCGTCTTTTTCAAAACTTTAGTCACTTTTTTAGTTAAAGTTACTGTCAATATTTTTCTGCCTTTTTTTGACTTTTTTTTTTAAGCTTTTCCCATGTTTTTGTCACGTTTTTCAAAGTTTTTGTCACTTTTTTAAAAGTTTTTGTCACGTTTTTCAAAGTTTTTGTCACTTTTTTCAAAGATTTTGTCACGTTTTTTCAAAGATTTTGTCACGTTTTTCAAAGTTTTTGTCACTTTTTTAAAAGTTTTTGTCACGTTTTTCAAAGTTTTTGTCACGTTTTTCAAAGTTTTTGTCACTTTTTTCAAAGATTTTGTCACTTTTCCTGGCGTTTTTGAAGATTTTCTGGACGATTTTGTCACTTTTCCCGACTAAACAACATTAAATGCTTGTTTCAGTGTCTTAACCCTCATGTTGTCTTCCCGTAGATCATGCAACTTTTAGTTTTTCTGGGTCAAAATCCCTAACCCTAAAGTTAAAACCTCCAGACACTTTTGTCACTTTACCTATAGTTCTTTGTCGATTTTTTGGACATTTGTGTTGTTGTTTTGACCAAGTTTATGAAACTTTCTCCGACATTTTTTGTCACTTTTTGACATTTTCTCACTTTTCCTGAAATTCTTTGTCACTTTTTCTAATGTCTTTGTTGATTTTTTCTGCGGTTTCTTTTTGGATGTTTTTGCATTTTTTCCCCCTACGTTTCTGTCACTTTTTTCAATGTTCTTTAATCAATTGTTTTTCTTCAAATGCTAAATAAAACACCCAAATTCAATGAAAACAGTGAACGGATCAGTTATTTTACATGTGAAGAGCGTCGAACTGAACCATCCACGTTATTTGTGTGGACAATTTGGTTGAAAGAAACCCAAATTTCTGATATAGAACCTTTTCTGACCCGAGGACAACAGGAGGGATAGACAAACATGTCACAACTAAACTAAACTACGTTGTTGAGTTGTGTGTGAAACTAACGGGCAGTTTGTGTTGACTTTAGACTCACGTTTAGTCGGCAGCTCCCCGTTCGTTGTTCCGGCTGCTTTCAACGTGTCTCCGACCTTCAACAACACAGAGACAGACATTCAAACACTAGAAACTCTTCAATCAGACGTGCAGGAAGCAGACAGCCAGGTGAGAAAGTGTGCACGTGTTGCTGCTGCAGACGCTGATAGAGTCACAGCCGGCCGTGATTAAGTGTGAGAGTCTTCAAACTCTCGGGCCAATCATTACTCTGTTATCAGCAGCTGCTCTCAGCGACACTACGTTCCCACTAAACCACTAACCCACTGGTTCTCAAGCTTTTTTCAATAATGTTCCCCCTTCGAACAGTTTTTATAAGCCATGTACAATAGCACAAATAATAGCAATTGTATCGAAAGCGTAATATGTACAATGTATAAGGGGCGCGCAACATTTGTCCATCCATCCATCCATCCATCCATCTTCATCCGCTTATCCGGGGTCGGGTCGCGGGGGTAGCAGCTCCAGCAGGGGACCCCAAACTTCCCTTTCCCGGGCCACATTAACCAGCTCCGACTGGGGGATCCCGAGGGTGATCGGCTGACAGCTCCGCCCCTCTCCGCGCAACATTTGTTAATGGAAAAATGTGTATCAAACCATTCTGAAGATGTCCCGGCCTACAAATCTTATCCTACAGACTAAAGAAAAACATCTTTGTTTGGTACAGATCCTCACAAAAATCACACTATAATCATTTTAGTTTCTTTCAATGTTAATTTTCAATGAAAACGAGAATAAAGATACAAAAACGATCATGCCATCACATATCGTGAATCATCGCAATGGCAAAATCAGTCATAATAATCACACTTAGATATTTTCCTCATATCGTGCAGCCCTAACGCACACACACACACAGACACACACACAGACACACACACACAGACAGACACGCACACACACAGACAGACACGCACACACACAGACAGACACGCACACACACACACAGACACGCACACACACAGACACACACGCACACACACACAGACAGACACGCACACACACACACACACACGCACACACACAGACACGCACACACACAGACACACAGACACGCACACACACACACACACACACACACACAGACACACACACACACACACACACACACACAGACAGACACGCACACACACACACAGACACGCACACACACACACAGACACACACACACACAGACACACACACACACACACACACACACACACACACACACACAGACAGACAAGCACATACACAGACACGCACACACACACACACACACAGACACGCACACACGCACACACACAGACACATACACACACACACAAAGAGACAGACAGACAGAAAGACACAC
>NC_135870.1:928822-933822 GCF_031162955.1 Sander vitreus | reverse complement strand
TGCTGTTTTACATTTAAACATTAAGGTACAAATATGTACCTTACACCTCAGAAAGTCCACAATGTACAATGGAATATGCATAATTGTACCTTCAAGATACATTTTTGTACTTTTAAGAGAATACCATACCTAGAGATTGACATGGGGTACTTTCCATAAGATCATCTCTCAATGCAAATCAAACCAGCTGTTAGACTACCTGGAATACAACCATGTTAATCTCTAGGTATGGTGAAGGGTATGTGATGATGGGGGGGTATGGTGAAGGGTATGTGATGATGTGGGGGGTATGGTGAAGGGTATGTGATGATGGGGGGGTATGGTGAAGGGTATGTGATGATGTGGGGGTATGGTGAAGGGTATGTGATGATGTGGGGGTATGGTGAAGGGTATGTGATGATGGGGGGGTATGGTGAAGGGTATGTGATGATGGGGGGGAGGTGTGTTCAGGTGCATTCTGGGCGTGCTGGTCTTACAGGGAGGTGTGTTCATGTGCATTCTGGGCGTGCTGGTCTTACAGGGAGGTGTGTTCAGGTGCATTCTGGGCGTGCTGGTCTTACAGGGAGGTGTGTTCAGGTGCATTCTGAGCGTGCTGGTCTTACAGGGAGGTGTGTTCAGGTGCATTCTGGGCGTGCTGGTCTTACAGGCAGGTGTGTTCAGGTGCATTCTGGGCGTGCTGGTCTTACAGGGAGGTGTGTTCATGTGCATTCTGGGCGTGCTGGTCTTACAGGGAGGTGTGTTCAGGTGCATTCTGAGCGTGCTGGTCTTACAGGGAGGTGTGTTCAGGTGCATTCTGGGCGTGCTGGTCTTACAGGGAGGTGTGTTCAGGTGCATTCTGGGCGTGCTGGTCTTACAGGGAGGTGTGTTCAGGTGCATTCTGGGCGTGCTGGTCTTACAGGGAGGTGTGTTCAGGTGCATTCTGGGTGTATTGCTATCTTGAGGCAGCGGGAAGTGATGGCACCATTGACCAACAAAAACCTGGTCTAAAGTCAATAACGCAGCATTTCATTGTTATTTTAACAGAGCATTAGTAAAATGCTCCTAGGCTCGTGCACAGCACGTGCACACTATGCTTGTTACACACACAGGGACGCACAGCAGCACACACACATGCAGAAGATTACAAATACAAATATTACGGTGCAGATCCTCCATCATAACAGCAATGCTCCAAGGTCCAAACGCGCCTGGCTTTTAAAGGGAATGGGAGATGATCTCTGATTGGTTGATTGCATGTTACGCCCAAAACACACCTCTAATTAATGAAGACACTAAGTACAACCTATACTATACTATACGCAGAATGTACGCCCAAGTCGGCGTCTCTTCAGTGTGTTTTGAGGCATTTTTTTGGACCTCAGGGGCCCGACTGATCAGTCCAACTGACTGTTCTGCCGACGGTCGGCCGTCTGGTTGGTGTGTAGCAGCTCTGAAAGGGGTAAAAGTCTGTGCTTCAGTGGAGGAAGAAGGCTTATATGTCCCCCCTCCCCCTAGTGTTGCTGGACCTGGCCTCCTGCGGGACGGCAGCGGCCTTCACTTTACTCGGCGAGCAGCCGTGCACTTCTCTCTCCATAAATACCCTCCGATTGGATTGGACACACTTAAAGTCATTGGCTGTAAATGAGCAGGAGCGAGAGGTCAGCAGACTTTACAGAGCCGATAGAACGCAGACGGCACCGAGCAGCAACACTGAATTATTCAGCCACCTTATCACACTGGAAAGACACAGAAAAAGCAGGAAATCTACACAGATCTGATGCTGAAAACAACATATTTTACCATAAAATGACTTATATAAAATAAAAAAGAATCTAAATAGTTGACGGACTCATTCATATCTACAGTATGGCTCTTGTCTCTTTGTATTGGGGTTTTAAAATCTGGTGCATGTGCAGTAAAGAAGCATGTGTATGTATATTATGGTGTTAATATATACTACTAACCGTGCAGTAAAGAAGCATGTGTATGTATATTATGGTGTTAATATATACTACTAACCGTGCAGTAAAGAAGCATGTGTATGTATATTATGGTGTTAATATATACTACTAACCGTGCAGTAAAGAAGCATGTGTATGTATATTATGGTGTTAATATATACTACTAACCGTGCAGTAAAGAAGCATGTGTATGTATATTATGGTGTGTTAATATATACTACTAAACGTGCAGTAAAGAAGCATGTGTATGTATATTATAGTGTTAATATATACTACTAACCGTGCAGTAAAGAAGCATGTGTATGTATATTATGGTGTTAATATATACTACTAACCGTGCAGTAAAGAAGCATGTGTATGTATATTATGGTGTTAATATATACTACTAACCGTGCAGTAAAGAAGCATGTGTATGTATATTATGGTGTTAATATATACTACTAACCGTGCAGTAAAGAAGCATGTGTATGTATATTATGGTGTTAATATATACTACTAACCGTGCAGTAAAGAAGCATGTGTATGTATATTATGGTGTGTTAATATATACTACTAAACGTGCAGTAAAGAAGCATGTGTATGTATATTATGGTGTTAATATATACTACTAACCGTGCAGTAAAGAAGCATGTGTATGTATATTATGGTGTGTTAATATATACTACTAACCGTGCAGTAAAGAAGCATGTGTATGTATATTATGGTGTTAATATATACTACTAACCGTGCAGTAAAGAAGCATGTGTATGTATATTATGGTGTTAATATATACTACTAACCGTGCAGTAAAGAAGCATGTGTATGTATATTATGGTGTTAATATATACTACTAACCGTGCAGTAAAGAAGCATGTGTATGTATATTATGGTGTTAATATATACTACTAACCGTGCAGTAAAGAAGCATGTGTATGTATATTATGGTGTTAATATATACTACTAACCGTGCAGTAAAGAAGCATGTGTATGTATATTATGGTGTTAATATATACTACTAACCGTGCAGTAAAGAAGCATGTGTATGTATATTATGGTGTTAATATATACTACTAACCGTGCAGTAAAGAAGCATGTGTATGTATATTATGGTGTTAATATATACTACTAACCGTGCAGTAAAGAAGCATGTGTATGTATATTATGGTGTTAATATATACTACTAACCGTGCAGTAAAGAAGCATGTGTATGTATATTATGGTGTTAATATATACTACTAACCGTGCAGTAAAGAAGCATGTGTATGTATATTATGGTGTTAATATATACTACTAACCGTGCAGTAAAGAAGCATGTGTATGTATATTATGGTGTTAATATATACTACTAACCGTGCAGTAAAGAAGCATGTGTATGTATATTATGGTGTTAATATATACTACTAACCGTGCAGTAAAGAAGCATGTGTATGTATATTATGGTGTGTTAATATATACTACTAACCGTGCAGTAAAGAAGCATGTGTATGTATATTATGGTGTTAATATATACTACTAACCGTGCAGTAAAGAAGCATGTGTATGTATATTATGGTGTGTTAATATATACTACTAACCGTGCAGTAAAGAAGCATGTGTATGTATATTATGGTGTGTTAATATATACTACTAACCGTGCAGTAAAGAAGCATGTGTATGTATATTATGGTGTTAATATATACTACTAACCGTGCAGTAAAGAAGCATGTGTATGTATATTATGGTGTTAATATATACTACTAACCGTGCAGTAAAATCGCAATGTACGTTTTTTTCAATATCGTGCAGGCCTAGCGTGATGTAACATCTCCCGTCCACGTTAAACACAGAGTTCATCACGGCGGACGCCCCCCCAACCCCCCCCCCCCGCCCCGACCGCCCCGACCACATTCAGCAGCGACGCATCCATCAAAGCGCCATCAACGCACCCGATTGGTCTTTGTTCACGCTCTGCAGAAAGATGAATTCTCGTGTGGAAATCAATACGGCAGATTGTGCAGAAAGGTGTTTTAGTGTTATGGATCAGCTGCTGGTTTTTAAAACACGAAAACGTTATAGTTCTGTCAATCGATAGACGGGACAGCATCCGTCTTCTCAAGTACACTCAGACGGCTCGGCAGAGATATTCTAATGAGGAGTCTAAATCACACGCAGCCCTTTATTGCTGAACAAGGGGATCCGAGCAGCTTCACCTGCTCCAAGAAAGAGCCTCTTTTAAAGGCTCTTCACATTCAATCATTCATCGACCAGTCAGAGTCTGAGGCCCCGATTACACCAAGACACTAGAGGGGGAACCACACAATATTTTCTCAGATGTGCCTTTCAGTTAGCGTGTGTGTGTGTGTGTGTGTGTGTGTGTGTGTGCGCCGCATGTGTCTGTGTCTGCGTGTGTGTGTCTGCGTGTGTGTGTGCGCCGCGTGTGTGTGTGTCTGTGTGTGCTGTGTGTGTGTGTCTGTGTGTGTGTGCGCCGCGTGTGTGTCGTGTGTGTGTGTGTGTGTGCGCCGCGTGTGTGTGTGTCTGCGTGTGTGTGTGCACCGCTTGTGTGTGTGTGCCGTGTGTGTCTGCGTGTGTGTGTGTGTGCGCCGCGTGTGTGTGTGTCTGTGTGTGTGTGTGTGTGTCTGTGTCTGCGTGTGTGTGTGTCTGCGTGTGTGTGTGTGTGCGCCGCGTGTGTGTCGTGTGTGTGTGTGTGTGTGTGTGTGTGTGTGTGTGTGTGTGCGCCGTGTGTGTGTGTGTGCGCCAGCGTGTGTGTGTGTGTGTGTGTACCGTGTGTGTGTGTGTGTGCCGCGTGTGTCTGTGTCTGCGTGTGCGCCGCGTGTGTGCCGCTTGTGTGTGTCCGTGTCTGCGTGTGTGTGTGTCTGCGTGTGTGCGCAGCGGTGTGTCTGTGTGTGCCGTGTGTGTGTGTGTGCCATGTGTGTGTGTCGCATGTGTCTGTGTCTGCGTGTGTGTGCGCTGCGTGTGTGTGTGTGCTGTGTGTGTGTCTGTGTCTGCGTGTGTGTGTGTCTGCGTGTGTGTGCGCCGCGTGTGTGTCTGTGTGTGCAGTGTGTGTGTGCCGCACGTGTGCCGCATGTGTGTGTGTCTGTGTGT
>NC_135870.1:878822-918822 GCF_031162955.1 Sander vitreus | reverse complement strand
TGTGTGTGTGTGTGTGTGTGTGCGTGTGTGTGTGTGTCTGGAGTGGAGTGCATGCATGTGTGTGTGCGTGTGTGTGTGTGTCTGGAGTGGAGTGCATGTGTGTGTGTGTGTGTGTGTGCGTGTGCGTGCGTGCGTGCGCATGCGTCGATGCGTGCTGAGTAGTGTGCGTGTGTGTGTGTGTGGAGTGGAGTGGAGTGCATGCATGTGTGTGTGTGTGTGTGTGTCTGGAGTGGAGTGCATATGTGTATGTGTGTGTGTGTGTGTGTGTGTGTGTGTATGTATGTGTCTGGAGTGGAGTGCATGCATGTGTGTGTGTGTGTGTGTGTGTGTGTGTGTGTGTGTGTGTGTGTGTGTGTCTCTATACTGTATGTGTGTGTGTGTGTGTGTGTGTGTGTGTGTGTGTGTGTGTGGTGTCTGGAGTGGGAGTGCATGCATGTGTGTGTGTGTGTGTGTGTGTGTGTGTGTGTGTGTGTGTGGAGTGGAGTGGATTGGAGTGGAGTGACAGACACCCCCTAAAACACATTTAGATAATGTTTATAGTGTGGAAGAGAAGGAGGAGGAATGTGTGCACGTGTCTAATGATCCGCAGGATATTAATGACTCCATAAAATAGACAGATCCAGCGTTCACACAAGCGTGGCAGGATCCGGTGACTTTGATAAACTGTCAGATGACAGATAATCTGAAGGGGGGGGGGGGGGGGGTGATGTCTCCATATGACACAAGATACCAGACGACCTGCAACACAACATGAAATCTTGTCTGAAGGAAAATAGTGACAAAAAATGTTTCATTTTCATATTTTTTCAATGAAAATAAAGTAATTTCAAGGTTTTTATTCATTATGTGCATCACCAAAATCTATAATGTTCAACAATGATTATTACATATGTTATCCTCCGTTTTTAAAGTTTCTATATCCAAAATCTGGGTTTCTTTCAAGCTGAAAATGACACGGATGTTTCCAGAGAAACGCTCTCAGAGTATAATCAACGATACGTCCAGTACTATACGGCACCCTGGTTACACTTTAACTTGTCTGTAACTCTCTCACAATAACAAAACCTCGACAAAAATGTCTAAAAATATGTCGGAAAAATCTACAAAAACTTCGGAAAAAGTGCCACAGACATCAACATTTTTTTTTTATTAAAACGCGATAAAAACGTGTCCAAAAAACCATGAAAAAAAAAACAACAAAAAAGTCAAATACTCGAAAAAATCCCCAAAAAACCCCCCCGCAAATGAGACAAATGTCGGAAAAACTCTAAAATAAAAACTCAAAAAAGCAAAACAAATGTGGAAATAAATAAACAGCAAAAACACTGAACGGGTTTCCCCCCCAAAGCATGTCTCTATAAACAGAAACAGTAAACAAACACATATGTACTTCAATCATCCTGCAGAACAACATCTTGTGTTGAGCAAATGGAGACAACATTCAAAATATTTATGATTTGTTTTTGTTGCCTTTTTGTATGATTTGTTGTTAACCTTTGTGTTGTCTTCGTCCCGCTGCAACTTTTTGTTTTTCTGGATCCAAATTAAACATTTGAATCTTTTTTTTCAACATTTCGTTCTTTTTCGACTATTTTTCCTGCTGTTTTTTCACTTGTCCCGACATTTTTGACACTTTTTTTTCCACGTGTCACTTTTGACATTAAGATGTGTGTCAGGGTTGTAGGCTTGGACCCAAATGCAGGAAGGCGAGGAGAGTGCAGCAGTTTCAAATAATAGTAATTTAATAAGAACACAAAGAGACTTACAAATGTAAGTAGGGCAGGTGAGCAGAACCAAAAACACAGAAAGAAACGAGGAAAAATCCAGGAGAACAAAAAGCACAGAGGACTGACGACGAATAACGAAAGACAAATGACAATCCACCAACAACAGGCACAGAAAGCACAGGGACTAAATACACAGGGTAATGAGGAAACGAGGGACAGGTGACACTAGGGCTGGGGAACAGGTGAAACACAGACAATCACAAGGACTAAATACACAGGGTAATGAGGAAACAAGGGACAGGTGACACTAGGGCTGGGGAACAGGTGAAACACAGACAATCACAAGGACTAAATACACAGGGTAATGAGGAAACAAGGGACAGGTGACACTAGGGCTGGGGAACAGGTGAAACGCTGACAATCACAAGGACTAAATACACAGGGTAATGAGGAAACGAGGGACAGGTGACACTAGGGCTGGGGAACAGGTGAAACACATCAGTCACAAGGACTAAATACACAGGGTAATGAGGAAACAAGGGACAGGTGACACTAGGGCTGGGGAACAGGTGAAACACAGACAATCACAAGGACTAAATACACAGGGTAATGAGGAAATGAGGGACATGTGACACTAGGGCTGGGGAACAGGTGAAACACAGACAACCACAAGGACTAAATACACAGGGTAATGAGGAAACGAGGGACAGGTGACACTAGGGCTGGGGAACAGGTGAAACACATCAGTCACAAGGACTAAATACACAGGGTAATGAGGAAACAAGGGACAGGTGACACTAGGGCTGGGGAACAGGTGAAACACTTCAGACAATCACAAGGACTAAATACACAGGGTAATGAGGAAACGAGGGACAGGTGACACTAGGGCTGGGGAACAGGTGAAACACATGACAATCACAAGGACTAAATACACAGGGTAATGAGGAAACGAGGGACAGGTGACACTAGGGCTGGGGAACAGGTGAAACACAGACAATCACAAGGACTAAATACACAGGGTAATGAGGAAACAAGGGACAGGTGACACTAGGACTGGGGAACAGGTGAAACACAGACAATCACAAGGACTAAATACACAGGGTAATGAGGAAACGAGGGACAGGTGACACTAGGGCTGGGGAACAGGTGAAACACATCAGACAATCACAAGGACTAAATACACAGGGTAATGAGGAAACGAGGGACAGGTGACACTAGGGCTGAGGGAACAGGTGAAACACATCAGACAATCACAAGGACTAAATACACAGGGTAATGAGGAAACGAGGGACAGGTGACACTAGGGCTGGGGAACAGGTGAAACACATCAGACAATCACAAGGACTAAATACACAGGGTAATGAGGAAACGAGGGACAGGTGACACTAGGGCTGGGGAACAGGTGAAACACATCAGACAATCACAAGGACTAAATACACAGGGTAATGAGGAAACGAGGGACAGGTGACACTAGGGCTGGGGAACAGGTGAAACACAGACAATCACAAGGACTAAATACACAGGGTAATGAGGAAACAAGGGACAGGTGACACTAGGGCTGGGGAACAGGTGAAACACAGACAATCACAAGGACTAAATACACAGGGTAATGAGGAAACAAGGGACAGGTGACACTAGGGCTGGGGAACAGGTGAAACACAGACAATCACAAGGACTAAATACACAGGGTAATGAGGAAACGAGGGACAGGTGACACTAGGGCTGGGGAACAGGTGAAACACAGACAATCACAAGGACTAAATACACAGGGTAATGAGGAAACAAGGGACAGGTGACACTAGGACTGGGGAACAGGTGAAACACAGACAATCACAAGGACTAAATACACAGGGTAATGAGGAAACGAGGGACAGGTGACACTAGGGCTGGGGAAAAGGTGAAACACATCAGACAACCACAAGGACTAAATACACAGGGTAATGAGGAAACGAGGGACAGGTGACACTAGGGCTGGGGAACAGGTGAAACACAGACAATCACAAGGGCGGGAAAACCAAAAGACAGGAAGTCAATCAGACAAGACTAGGGAGAAAAGACAGACTTCAAATTAAAACAGGAAATGGGAAAACCAACAGAAAACATGAAACCAACTAAACAAAGAAACTTGACACAGGGACTAGACGTGACAATGTTGTTCTGCAGGATGATTGAAGTACATATGTGTTTGTTTACTGTTTCTGTTTATAGAGATATGCTTTGGGGGGGGAAACCCGTTCAGTGTTTTTATGTTCAGGTGATAAACATGGTAAAAATAACGTTGAAGAAATGACAAAAAAAGGATGAAAAAAACAGCTTAAAAAAACACAAACCCAAAAATGTCAAAGCAATTGACTGTAATATTATATTCAGGCTGTTGCGTAACAGCAGCTGCATCACTGACTGAATCCGTCTCCATTGTTTTAATTTCATTAATGCAGTTTATTACCTTTTTAGTGTCGGCTCAATTTACAACACTTACACTGTGAAGCTGTGGGGGGAGTAGAGGGGGGGTAGCACGGGGGTAGTGCAGGGAGCCCCCACCCAAATGAATGTATAATCAGGCTTTGATTTCCAGCCCGGACACAATCTATTACTCCGCTGCCATTTCCTAAGTGTTTGCTCCAGCGCTGACCCTGCCACTTTATCTGCTGCCTTTTTATTTGCAGAGTGCACGCTGTCCATATGTTAGCCTAATAGTTGCTATAATTCTTTGTGTTTTATAAGAAGAGAGTGGCGGACAGATGCATTTTAATATAAAAAACCCTGTGTCACAGTAGCAGCAGCAGCAGCAGCAGCAGCAATGACACACTAATGGGCTGACACTGGGATATTTGCATAGAGATGAATTACGGCCCTGACGTGACTTTTAAAATATGATTGAGGAGGTTATTATTGCTGCACTATGATACGTGTTAACAGGTTATTTTAGCGCGGCTAGTGCTAATAAAATTGAGAAGAAAAGAGCTGGGTGATGAGGGCAGAGTATTTCACTGCCACAGTCTACTGAAGGTGCTCATTTAGTCATTACTTACAGCCTCCGCCTCACGGACAACAGCTGACTGCCTGATTAATCACAGCAGTTTGGGTCGGAAGCTTCTCAAACCAACAACAGGAACTCCAAATCATGCAAAGATATCGGCCGTACGATATCAGGTCATTCATGTGTCACAGATCAGAGAATATTCAGCCTGTATCTAATACAGGGGCGGGTCTATAGAATACACTTTATTCTCCCCAAGGGGAAATTTGTCTTGGACATCGTGCTACAATCTGTTAGCCTACCAGACTCGTATAAACACGTAGGAGGGCGGAGCCAGGCTAACGATCTGTTGCTTCACAGCATAAACACGTAACAGAAAAAACATTCTTAAAATCAACATAAACATGAGCTCAACAAAGCGTCCTACAGGACACAAAAGAAGGACACACATGACCGCACAGACAACACGACCTCC
The DNA here is from genome assembly GCF_031162955.1 of Sander vitreus. Taxonomy (NCBI): domain Eukaryota; kingdom Metazoa; phylum Chordata; class Actinopteri; order Perciformes; family Percidae; genus Sander; species Sander vitreus. The sequence continues at coordinate 913,640 of NC_135870.1, read as the reverse complement.
TAAGAATTAACTGTAATAATTAACCCTTGTGTCCATCTTCGTCCGCTTATCCGGGGTCGGGTCGCGGGGGTAGCAGCTCCAGCAGGGGACCCCAAACTTCCCTTTCCCGGGCCACATTAACCAGCTCCGACTGGGGGATCCCGAGGCGTTCCCAGGCCAGGTTGGAGATATAATCCCTCCACCTAGTCCTGGGTCTCCCCGAGGCCTCCTCCCAGCTGGACGTCCCTCCACCTAGTCCTGGGTCTCCCCCGAGGCCTCCTCCCAGCTGGACGTCCCTCCACCTAGTCCTGGGTCTTCCCTTAGGCCTCCTCCCAGCTGGACGTCCCTCCACCTAGTCCTGGGTCTTCCCTGAGACCTCCTCCCAGCTGGACTTCCCTTCAAACTTGAAAAAAACACTTTTTTTCCCGACGTTTTTGACGCCTTTTTTTCAGTTTGTTTTTGCTTTTTCCAACGTTTTCCAACGTTTTACATTTTTTAATTTTTCTTCGACACATTTTCAGCGCTTATTTCTACGTCCCATATTTTCCGATATAAAACAAAAATTGAAAACGGATCAATGTGACCAGACGTCAACACAAGCAAAGTGCAAAATGTGCCGGTGTATTCATTGCACCCCTGCTCTGCTGTGCTAGGATTAACTATTGGAGTTCAGCAGCTTGATGGACGTCGTTGATCCCTCCTCTGTCCTCTGGGCAGAAATAAGAGCTTTGAGACGGCCTTCACCGAGGAGCACACTGATCTCAATAAGTGGTGTATGTATGACACGCCAATTTGTATGCCATTATTGGCGTGTTATCAAGACGCATGCTCGCTTTTTAGTGTGTTTATCAACGCCGTTTGGTCTCCATTGGCTTACATTACCTTGAGATTGCGTGTGAAGTAAGTAAACTTTATTTATATAGCACCTTTCACAGACAAAAGGGGTCACAAAGTGCTTTACAGTAAAAACTAAATAAAAAATAACATAAAATACAATACAAAACCAAATGCTAATTAAATGCTTGTCTAAAAAGATGTGTCTTTAGGTGTTTTCTAAAAGTTTCCACAGAATCCCAGGCTCTCAAGGCGGGGTTAGGGTTGATGGCTCTCAAGGCGGGGTTAGGGTTGATGGCTCGGTTAGGGTTGATGGCTCTCAAGGCGGGGTTAGGGTTGATGGCTCGGTTAGGGTTGAAGGCTCGGTTAGGGTTGATGGCTCTCAAGGCGTTGTTAGAGTTGAAGGCTCGATTAGGGTTGAAGGCTCATTTAGGGTTAGGGTTGAAGGCTCTCAAGGCGGGGTTAGGGTTGAAGGCTCTCAAGGCAGGGTTCGGGTTGAAGGCTCTGAAGGCGGGGTTAGGGTTGAAGGCTCGGTCAGGGTTGAAGCCTCGGTTAGGGTTGAAGGCTCTCAAGGCGGGGTTAAGGTTGAAGGCTCTGAAGGCGGGGTTAGGGTTGAAGGCTCTCAAGGCGGGGTTAGGGTTGAAGGCTCTGAAGGCGGGGTTAGGGTTGAAGGCTCTGAAGGTGGGGTTTGGGTTGAAGGCTCTCAAGGCGGGGTTAGGGTTGAAGGCTTTCAAGGCGGGGTTAGGGTTGAAGGCTCTGAAGGCAGGGTTCGGGTTGAAGGCTCTCAAGGCGGGGTTAGGGTTATGGTTGAAGGCTCTCAAGGCTAAAGGGAGAGAGCTCCAGAGCCTTGGAGCCACCACAGAAAAGGCACGATCACCTCTTGTTTAAAAACGAGTTCTGGAGACAGTTAAAAGGTCTTGGCTTGAAGACCTCAGAGAGCAACCAGAAGTGACGTCAACAATGTCAACCAAACAGGAAGCCTAAACGCTAAAGAGGGACAGTACCGGAGACATTCATCTGCATGTACAGCAGAACAGACATCTGCAGACTTTCCCTTTAAGTTACTAGCTAACGCTAAATAGTTCCCGTATATATTTCATATATATAACAAATAAACAGAATTCTAAGCACCTACCATACTTTTTTGTAGACCCTCCTGTTGTCCTCTCAGGTCAAATGTGACCCATTTCCAAAAAGTTTCTATATCAGAAATTTGGGTTTCTTGTCAGTTGTCAAAAGAAATAACGTGGATGGCTCCATACAACACTCTTCACAAGTATTATTCAATTGCACGTGTGTGTGTGCAATAGATCCAGGATGGAAGAGGGAGCTTGGCCATGCAAGGCTCTGTAGGTAATGAATGTGAATTGATGCCGTAGCGAGTAGTATGACAGGGCGAGATTGGTCGGGGGGGTGGAGGGTTGGTCAAACAACACAGGACTTTCACCCAGGAGACTGGGGATCATGTCCCGCGTGTCACGTTTCCTAAACTCAACCGTAGCCTCGCGATAACACGCCATGTGGCTTTAGAAAGTGGCGTGTATGTTTACGTGAATTCATGATATCACTAGGGTTGGATATTGATTTTTTTTACGATTCCGATGCCGAACAGGTACTTTTAAAACGATTCCGATTCCTAAACTGATTCTTGAAAAACTAAAAAAATGACATCAAAGATGTAATATAGTTACTAGCGATCACGTGCAGTGAACGGTTAACATGCTTTTACGTCCATTTTGGTTAGACCAGAGGGAGAATATGGCATTTTAAAAGTAGCCTACATTTACGGTAGCTAGCTAACGGTAGACTACAGAGAGAGTAGCTAGCTAACGGTAGACTACAGAGAGAGTAGCTATCTAACGGTAGACTACAGAGAGAGTAGCTAGCTAACGGTAGACTACAGAGAGAGTAGCTAGCTAACGGTAGACTACAGAGAGAGTAGCTATCTAACGGTAGGCTACAGAGAGAGTAGCTAGCTAACGGTAGACTACAGAGAGAGGAGCTATCTAACGGTAGACTACAGAGAGAGTAGCTATCTAACGGTAGACTACAGAGAGAGTAGCTAGCTAACGGTAGGCTACAGAGAGAGTAGCTATCTAACAGTAGGCTACAGAGAGAGTAGCTAGCTAACGGTAGACTACAGAGAGAGTAGCTAGCTAACGGTAGGCTACAGAGAGAGTAGCTATCTAACGGTAGACTACAGAGAGAGTAGCTATCTAACGGTAGACTACAGAGAGAGTAGCTAGCTAACGGTAGGCTACAGAGAGAGTGTGACATTTTTATGACCGTTTCGGAGCGACAGAGGGAAAGTATTTCAGTCGACACATATCACGTTGCGAGGAGGGACAGAGCAACTTCCCGTGAGATTCAGCCTTTTACACTCCAGCGTTGCATAAGAGAGATGTCACATGATGGAGCTGCAGAGAAACAGTCTGGATTATGTGTTCCTGTGTTTGCAGACAGCGAGGTGAGACATCATTCATCATTCATCATTCATCATCAACGCTTGTGTTGTCTTCCCCTCAACCACGCAGCTTTGTGTCATTCAGTTTTTAAAGCATTTTCTGACTTTTTTGACCCTTTTTCTGATGTCTCTTGTTTTTTTCCCCCCACGTTTTTGAATTATTTTTGTCACTTTTTTCAACTTTCTATCAATATTTCTTTCCAAATGCTATAAAATCTAATAAAATACCCAAATTAATTGAAAGTATTGAACTGATCATTTATTTTACACTAAAGAACGCTGTAGGGAACCATCCACGTTATTTGTTTTGGACAATTTGACTAAATACCTCAACATCTGGTAACAGATCATATCTCCAGCTGCTGCTGCTGCTGCTGCTGCTGCTGCGTGTTCATATATACCTGCTGCTACTGCTGCTGCGTGTTCATATATACCTGCTACTGCTGCTGCGTGTTCATATATACCTGCTGCTGCTGCTGCGTGTTCATATATACCTGCTGCTGCTGCTGCGCTTGTTCATATATACCTGCTGCTGCTGCGTGTTCATATATACCTGCTGCTGCTGCGTGTTCATATATACCTGCTGCTGCTGCGTGTTCATATATACCTGCTGCTGCTGCGTCTTCATATACACCTGCTGCTGCTGCTGCTGCTGCTGCGTGTTCATATATACCTGCTGCTGCTGCTGCGTGTTCATATATACCCTGCTACGCTGTCTCATACCCTGCTGCTGCTGCGTGTTCATATATACCTGCTGCTGCTGCTGCGTGTTCATATATACCTGCTGCTGCTGCTGCGTGTTCATATTACCTGCTGCTGCTGCGCTTCATATATACCCTGCTGCTGCTGCTCATATACACTGCTGCATACCTGCTGCTGCTGCTGCGTGTTCATATATACCTGCTGCTGCTGCTGCTGCTGCGCGTTCATATATACCTGCTGCTGCTGCTGCGTGTTCATATATACCTGCTGCTGCTGCTGCTGCGTGTTCATATATACCTGCTGCTGCTGCTGCTGCGTGTTCATATATACCTGCTGCTGCTGCTGCTGCCGCGCGTGTTCATATATACCTGCTGCTGCTGCTGCTGTGTTCATATATACCTGCTGCTGCTGCGTGTTCATATATACCTGCTGCTGCTGCTGCTGCGCTGTTCATATATACCTGCTGCTGCTGCTGCGTGTTCATACTAGCTGCTGCTGCTGCGTGTTCATATATACCTGCTGCTGCGTGTTCATCATACCTGCTGCTGCTGCGTGTTCATATATACCTGCTGCTGCTGCCGCGTGTTCATATACCTGCTGCTGCTGCTGCGTGTTCATATATCACCTGCTGCTGCTGCGTGTTCATATATACCTGCTGCTGCGTGTTCATATATACCTGCTGCTGCTGCTAGTGTTCATATATACCTGCTGCTGCTGCGTGTTCATATATACCTGCTGCTGCTGCTGCGTGTTCATATATACCTGCTGCTGCGTGTTCATATATACCTGCTGCTGCTGCTGCGTGTTCATATATACCTGCTGCTGCTGCGTGTTCATATACTGCTGCTGCTGCTGCGTGTTCATATATACCTGCTGCTGCGTGTTCATATATACCTGCTGCTGCTGCTGCTTGTTCATATATACCTGCTACTGCTGCTGCGTCTTCATATACACCTGCTGCTGCTGCTGCTGCTGCTGCGTGTTCATATATACCTGCTGCTGCTGCTGCGTGTTCATATATACCTGCTGCTGCGTGTTCATATATACCTGCTGCTGCGTGTTCATATACCCTGCTGCTGCTGCGTGTTCATATATACCTGCTGCTGCTGCGTGTTCATATATACCTGCTGCTGCGTGTTCATATATACCTGCTGCTGCGTGTTCATATATACCTGCTGCTGCTGCTGCGTGTTCATATATACCTGCTGCTGCGTGTTCATATATACCTGCTGCTGCTGCTGCTGCGTGTTCATATACACCTGCTGCTGCTGCGTGTTCATATACACCTGCTGCTGCTGCTGCGTGTTCATATATACCTGCTGCTGCTGCTGCGTGTTCATATATACCTGCTGCTGCTGCGTGTTCATATATACCTGCTGCTGCTGCTGCGTGTTCATATATACCTGCTGCTGCGTGTTCATATATACCTGCTGCTGCTGCGTGTTCATATATACCTGCTGCTGCTGCTGCGTGTTCATATATACCTGCTGCTGCGTGTTCATATATACCTGCTGCTGCTGCGTGTTCATATACCTGCTGCTGCTGCTGCGTGTTCATATATACCTGCTGCTGTGTGTTCATATATACCTGCTGCTGCTGCGTGTTCATATATACCTGCTGCTGCGTGTTCATATATACCTGCTGCTGCTGCTGCGTGTTCATATATACCTGCTGCTGCTGCTGCGTGTTCATATATACCTGCTGCTGTGTGTTCATATATACCTGCTGCTGCTGCGTGTTCATATATACCTGCTGCTGCTGCTGCGTGTTCATATATACCTGCTGCTGCTGCTGCGTGTTCATATATACCTGCTGCTGTCTCCACGCGTTTCTGTCACTTTCTTTCTAAGTTTTTAGACGTTTTGGCTGCATTACTTAACTTTGTTTATGTTTTTGCTGGGTTTTGGGGTTAAGCTTTTTTGACGTTTTTTGTGGCCATAAAGACATTTTTTGTTTTTGCTTTTTTTACGTGGTGTTTTTCCAGATTTTTTGTGCTTTTGTTTTCACATTTTGGGCGCTTTTATTCCACGCTCAGGGAGGGAATACACAGCAAGCAAACATCAACACACAATGAATAAATGATCAAAATAAAACAGCATATAGAAAAAAATATGAAAACCACATGGCAATGTGCAGTGTGAACACCTGTTAGCGTGTTAGCATGTTAGCAGTGTGTCTACCTGTTGCCTCCTCTCTGAATCTCTGAATCTGTTCCTGTTTGTTAGCTGTGACTAATGTGTTAGCGTTAGCCGCTGTGGATAAAGGGCCCATTGACAGTTCAGCGTGTACTACAAGAGATTAAAGCTGGGACATGTTGGGGGGGGCGGGGAGATTACAGCCGGGACATGTTGGGGGGGGGGGGTCTTATCTCCCAGAAACACGCCTGCAGCCCTGAGATAAGAGAGGAGCACCGGGGGAGCCCAGGCCTCTTCCTCCTCTTCCTCCTCTGTCTCCTCTTCCCCCTCTGTCTCCTCTTCCTCCTCTTCCCCCTCTGTCTCCTCTTCCTCCTCTTCCCCCCCTTCCTCCTCTTCCCCCCTTCCTCCTCTGTCTCCTCTTCCTCCCCTCCCTCCCCTCCCTCCTCTGTCTCCTCTTCCTCCCCTCCCTCCTCTGTCTCCTCTTCCCCCTCTTTCTCCTCTTCCCCTTCTGTCTCCTCTGTCTCCTCTTCCTCCTCTTCCCTCTCTTCCTCCCCTCCCTCCTCCCTTCAAACACCACAGCTGAGTGGAATCATCGTGCTCAGTGTCTGATAGAATAATTCATTCCCTCAGAGTGAGAATCAGCGGCCTGTAGGGCCCCCAAATAAAGTCGTGTTAATTGCTCTGTCTGCTCGAGCAGCTTAATGACAACTTACGTGAATCATTAACTGTGTGAGGCTTTAAAGCTGCAGGTGAGACACACCTGCTGCTGAGAAATGGGCTCGGTAGTGAAGTTAAATCACGTCAACACTGTCAACCAAACAGGAAGCCTAAACACTAAAGAGGGACAGTACCGGAGACATTCATCTGTAGAAATAACGTGGATGGTTCCATACAACGCTCTTCACAAGTATGAATCAATTTCACAGTATTTGAATCTTTGTTTTATAAAAGAACGTTGAAAAAAGAGACAAAAACGTCAAAAAGTGCAGAAAAAGTTTCAATGTTGACCCAGAAAAACGTAAAAGTTGCAGGTCGACGGGAGGACAACACAAGGGTTCAACATTTAGCTCCAAACAACCCATCACCCTATAATCACAGAACAGAACATCTGCAGACGTTCCCTTTAAGGTACCAGCTAACGCTAGCGGTAGCTAGCTAGCTTGGTGAAATCTTTCAAAACTAATCTAGTTGTAGTCTTGCCAATGTGTGACCCTCTAAGATCTCCAGTCTTTACATATTCTGACAGGTAGAGATGGTGTCAGCTGTTAGGCCTCCTGCACACTTGCTGCGTGGCGTGAGCGTGGCGTGAGCGTGGCGTGAGCGTGGCGTTTCTGTTGCGTGGCGGCTGCGTGGCTTAAACACCACCTACACCAACTTATCATAACAGGACCAAACTCTCGCGAGATCTGGCAACATAGAGAAGCTAACGCCAGCTAGTGTTATACAAATATAACTTTTCATCCATCCACACGTCATTCACTAAACGTTCAAACAAGGCCACGCCCCTTTTAGGAGACGGGAAGGGTGGACCGTTTCATACCAGCTCGGGACTCCAGGCTCTTTAACTAAGGCCTCCTGCACACTGGCTGCGTGGTGTGAGCGTGACGGCTGCGTGGCGGCTGCGTGGCGGCTGCGTGGCATGAGCGTGGCGGCTGCGTGGCGTGAGCATGGCGGCTGCGTGGCATGAGCGTGGCGTTTTTGTTGTGGCGTTTTCTATGTCTTTACACACCAGAAATGTGTCTGACGCGGCGCTGCTGCTGCTGCTAGCCTTGTCTGTACACGTGTATGTTTCCCATAAACATAAACACAAATATATACTGATCTGATTACACAAAGACAACGTCGGCAGGAATGGGCTCCAGAATATTTCCTTCTGCATTGACAGGTGCAATATTAGAAAATCAGTTATTATTTATTATGACATTTATATAAAAACCTCGAGACTTTCAAACATCAACATGTCATTTATTAAATGTATCACTACTTTCATTCAATTTTATAGCGTTTGAAAAAAATATGATCAAGAAACTTTGGAAAAAAAGTCACAAAAAATGTTGGAAAAAAACAACGCAAACGTAAAAAAAAAGTGCAGAAAAATCGACAAAAACATTGAAAATTTGTGACCAAAAAGTAAAAAAAAAAGTGACAAAAACATCAAAAAGAAAAAGACTAAATATTTTGAAAAAAGTGACAAAAAACATCACCAAAAAAAAATTTTATTTGAAATTTTGACCCAGAAAAAAAAAGTAACATGATCGATGGGAGGACAACACAAAGAACTCATCTGGGCGCCCGGTTAGCTCAGCTGGTAGAGCGCGCGCCCATATATAGACGTTTACTCCTCAACGCAGCAGCCGCAGGTTTGACTCTGACCTGCATGTCTTCCCCCCCCCCTCTCTCTCCCCTTTCATGTCTTCATCTGTCCTGTCAAAATAAAAGCCTAAAAATGCCCCCAAAAAAAAAAAAAAGTCAAGGTTGACCTGTTGTATTCATCTCTGTTTTTAAAAGGTTTTGAGATTGAACGTGCGTCAGATAACAGCAGTCTGTCTGCAGAGCGAGCTGGAGCTGGAACATGTGGATGTGAGGGAACAGATGCTGCAGGGGGGGGAGGCGAGGGGGGAGAGGGGAGGGGAAGGGGGGGCGATGGGGGGTGTTCTCCACACCTGGAAGACATAAAATCAATGTTCCTGCCACACCTGGAGTCACTAGAGAGCATGTTAACTCCACCTGTATAATCACAGGGGGGCTGACGCTGTCAAACAGCACCAACAACACTGACATCACAACGCAGGGTGACATCACAAGGCAGGGTGACATCACAAGGCAGGGTGACATCACAAGGCAGGAATTATGCTGCGTTCAGGACACAATTTTTAGCCCGTAAGTTACGACTCCAAGTCACGACTCACGACTTGGTAGCGTTCCAGGCAAAGTCACCACAAACCCTTCTAGCTAGCGTTAGCGGCTACCTAACGTTGACGTTAGCCGGACCATAGCTGACAGTGATTTCTAGTCTGCGACATATTTTGGGCTTCATTTAATAAACATAACCTGTAATAGTACACAATCGTATGTGTATTGTTTTGATTACAATGTGTGGAATTACTTTACGTTGCCTATTTATGTCTATTTATTTCTATTTCTCACCGTTAATCACTGGCGTCTGTACAGCATCAACAGGGGGCGCCATTGTTGTTTATGTGTGTGTAACTGGGAGAACAACCATCTGGTAGCAGTTCACGGGGAGTAAGTTACGGGTTTGACTGCTGTTCCAGGGCGCTTTCACTGGTAGAAGGTTGTGAAAACACGCGTTACGGGTTGACTGGAACGCACACATAGTCTCGCATGGCCAGCTCTATCTCCACAGCGCTGCGGAGGAGGGTCAGGCTACAACACAGATGCATTCTGGGATAGCAACCTGCAGGTCAGTCTGATAAAAACACAATGAGAATGTCAAACAAACGCACCAAAGTGCTATGAACAATATGTTCAATTTGTCCGAAAAGTAGCGTGACGAAGCCAAAGCTTGTAGTTTTTCCCACCTCTCATTTAACTATAAATAGTTCCCGTATATATTTCATATATAGGATAACAAATAAACATGAATTCTAAGCACCTAGCATACTTTTTTTTCAAACATTTTGCTCCAAACAACCCACCACCCTGTAATCACCTACCCCCTGTCTGACGTCCTCTCTAATTAAGTTTTAGGACTCTATTTTAACGATCTGAGGTCACGGCGTGAGCGCCTGGCGCAGGTGCTATTAGGGGCGTGTCCAAATCCACTTTTACTAGTTTGTAGTAATGTCCGTGTGCCGGGGTCATGGTTCTAAAGGGTTGACCTTAGTGTCTTCATTAATCAGAGGTGTGTTTTGGGCGTAACATGCAATCAACCAATCAGAGATCATCTCCCATTCCCTTTAAAAGCCAGGCGCGTTTGGACCTTGGAGCATTGCTGTTATGATGGAGGATCTGCACCGTAATATTTGTATTTGTAATCTTCTGCATGTGTGTCTCTGTGTGTGTGTGTGTGTGTGTGTGTGTGTGTGTGTGTGTGTGTGTGTGTGTGTATGTGTGTGTGTGTGTGTGTGTGTGTGTGTGTGTGTGTGTGTGTGTGTGTGTGTGTATGTGTGTGTGTGTGTGTGTGTGTGTGTGTGTGTGTGTGTGTGCTGCTGCAATGCGTCCCTGTGTGTGTAACAAGCATAGTGTGCACGTGCTGTGCACGAGCCTAGGAGCATTTTACTAATGCTCTGTTAAAATAACAATGAAATGCTGCGTTATTGACTTTAGACCAGGTTTTTGTTGGTCAATGGTGCCATCACTTCCCGCTGCCTCAAGATAGCAATACTCCCAGAATGCACCTGAACACACCTCCCTGTAAGACCAGCACGCACAGAATGCACCTGAACACACCTCCCTGTAAGACCAGCACGCCCAGAATGCACCTGAACACACCTCCCTGTAAGACCAGCACGCCCAGAATGCACCTGAACACACCTCCCTGTAAGACCAGCACGCCCAGAATGCACCTGAACACACCTCCCTGTAAGACCAGCACGCCCAGAACGCACCTGAACACACCTCCCTGTAAGACCAGCACGCCCAGAATGCACCTGAACACACCTCCCTGTAAGACCAGCACGCCCAGAATGCACCTGAACACACCTCCCTGTAAGACCAGCACGCCCAGAATGCACCTGAACACACCTCCCTGTAAGACCAGCACGCCCAGAACGCACCTGAACACACCTCCCTGTAAGACCAGCACGCCCAGAATGCACCTGAACACACCTCCCTGTAAGACCAGCACGCCCAGAATGCACCTGAACACACCTCCCTGTAAGACCAGCACGCCCAGAATGCACCTGAACACACCTCCCTGTAAGACCAGCACGCCCAGAATGCACCTGAACACACCTCCCTGTAAGACCAGCACGCCCAGAATGCACCTGAACACACCTCCCTGTAAGACCAGCACGCCCAGAACGTACCTGAACACACCTCCCTGTAAGACCAGCATGGGCCACAGATGGGAGCAGGTGCATTTGCTGTTTAAACGACGTGGGCGCTGGACGGGAAACTGACAACTGGGTCGGTCTTAAACTAGCAAAGACACTTGGGTCGGGCTTCGTGCTGCGCTGGGTGCAAGATAGGGCCCAATGTAGGGAATAGTGAGTGAATGAGGGAACGGTTTCCAACACAGCCCCAGGTGGCCCTGCCAGTGTTACGGTTTAGTTTAGTTTAGTTTTATTAAGGATCCCCATAATCTGACACCTTGACGACCAGCTAGTCTTCCTGGGGTCCAACACTACATTTACATTTACATTCACGGTGGCCTGACAATGAACCAGGAGATACATTAAATTAGCCTAAATATGTGTGATGGATGTTTACGGGACTTACACCTTCAGTCTAAAGGCATTTCCTCGATTTCTTCATATCTTCTTAAATTCACCTTTTAAGGTACTTGGGTATAACTGATCCAAATGGGCTCTATATCAAAAGGTTTAGAACCAACTCAGCTTTCTGTATAGTGATGCCCACATCTGTCCCAGAGCGACATGTAGAGAGATCACCTGTCCCTAAAGCTTAAACACTAACCTATAACGTTATGTCCCACGTTACGTTTGCAGCAAGCATGTTGTTACCAAGCCAGATTCCTCACGTCTGTTTACACTTCTGTCTTCATAAAAGCTGCGTTTTTCGGGTCGGCAGCTTATAAAAATGTAAGATCTGGGTTCTTTACATTGGTGGTAGTTCATATCAGCACACAGCAGCTTTTAGGCATGTTTCTGTTGTTAGATAGCAGACGGAATAAAGAGGAGGAAACCTTCACACAATACTAGTTAATGGAGAGAGGAGAGATGTTTTCCCCTCCGCTGGGCACAGGTCCAGTGGTGTAGTCTAGTTTTCTGTAGTGAGTATACTGTTATTTTTTTCCCTCCCAGCATTAGACTCACCCGTGCCAGAGCAACGCTTCCCAGAGCAACAACCCCATACATTTTTTGTAACGTTACCACTTAAAGCACCAGCCTCATCTGGCTCATTTCCTGTAGTTTCTGTAACGTTAACGTCTGCTGCAGTGTCACTCTGAGGCCTCCTGCACACTGGCTGCATGGCATGAGCGTGGCGTGTCAGTTGCATGTCAGCTGCGTGGCGTGAGCGTGGCGTTTCTGTTTCGTGTCAACTGCGTGGCGTGTCAGCTGCGTGGCGTGAGCGTGGCGTTTCTGTTGCGTGGCGTGTCAGCTGCGTGGCGTGAGCGTGGCGTTTCTGTTGCGTGGCGTGAGCGTGGCGTGTCAGCTGCGTGGCGTTTCTGTTGCGTGGCGTGTCAGCTGCGTGGCGTGAGCGTGGCGTGTCAGCTGCGTGGCGTGAGCGTGGCGTTTCTGTTGCGTGGTGTGTCAGCTGCGTGGCATGAGCGTGGCGTTTCTGTTGCGTGGTGTGTCAGCTGCGTGGCATGAGCGTGGCGTTTCTGTTGCGTGTCAGCTGCGTGGCGTTTTCTATGTCTTTGCACACCAGAAACGTGTCTGACTGCTGCTGCTGCTGCTGCTGCTAGTCTTGTCTGGACACATGGATGTTTCCCATTGATTAAAAGGAAATAATAGCGTGTTCTTCAACCATATTTTATGAATATTTTTGTGTTTGCATGTATTTCAATACATATATATTTTTATATTTCAGTCCACGTTATTGTTCATCAGATTTTGCTAAATTGTTAAAATGTTAAAAGCATAGGCTATCCTGCAGTCCAGCATCCCTCTCTTTCTTTCCCGGATTAAAAAGCTGTAGGGGACGTCTTTCCAGGGAGGGATGTCAAAACCTCACGACTTTCAGGCATCAACATGTCATTTATTAAATGTATTTGTGTCTAAATGACATATAAACATCTTTTCCGTATTCTATGTTGCCTGGAAACGCTTCCAACACGCTGGCGTGTCGCGTGAAAAATAGGCGTCGGTCCTTTTCTAGCATGCACACGCTCACGCCACGCAGCCAGTGTGTAGGAGCCCTAAGGTGGCAATATAGCTTCAGGGACGGGCTCACCAAAACACTGAGAGTGTAGTTCAACCCCTGTTGGTGTTGGGTCTGTGGGACCCGTTTTCAATGGTTGCTAAAAGAACAATGATGCTATTTAGTATTTCTTCTAACTCAAACTCACTGGCCTTGGCTCATTTTCTGTGAAGAACATAAAAAGTAACTCATTTTCAATGACTGCACACGGTAACCCCCCCCCTACACCTAATTATTACATATGAGGTGTTCAGGGTCTACTGGACTGAGATATTTAAATGTCGGTGCTATGAAACTATGTTGTCTTTCTGCACCTGCTGTTCCCACAGAGTTACAAAATGATTACATTTCCAGCACTTTCACCTGTTCTGATTAAGTTCTAAGAAATAAGCTCCAATAATGATTTTTTTTTACCTGTTTCATAATTGATTTTCTTATTTTCTCACAAAAAATGATCATATGATCATAAATGTGATCTCACAGGGGTAAATGGCAAATATGAACCATAAATGATGTATATATCATTGGTAATTGAGCTAAAGCAAACATCTGTTAAGTATTTTTACATGAATTGTTATGGCTGTATTGATCTAAAAGCCTAATAATGTGGTGGGTCCACCAGACCGGGAACATTGGCTGTGTAACAAAAATATGAACACCACACAAGGGTTAAATACACTTTTGTTTCCTACTGTATCTCCTTTAGTGCCAAGCAACTGTGTCGTCGTTCCTCTGCAACTCACGACCCAGACGGGGAGAATTTATGAATGCAAGTGTGAAAGTTCTGTCACAAAAACGATAGCTGTTACGTTACGTTACGTTACGTTACGTTACGTTATCTTGGCGCTTTTGTAAGTGGGTGTACCGGAATCCTTGACCTCTCCTGGTGGGTATCCTGCGTATACCTGCGTATCATGTGGACTACACCACTGGGCGGGGCTTAAATACTCTGTCTCTATTGCCTACATGAGTCAATCAATCCACTGATGTAACCTGAGCAAGGTGCACACTCGCCTACTCATGGTGCGTTCAAATCAACTCGGACGTGTTGTAATTGTGCGGGGACGGAGGGTACTCCGTGTCCGCTACGCCCTTGTCCTTCTGTACCGGTATTTGTCATGTTGTACCCTTATATTCAAGGCCGTAGGTTTTCTTTCAACATTGGGAAGGGGGACATAGTCTCGCTTTTGCCAGACCTTCCTCCACAGCACTGTGGAGGAAGGTCTGGCTAGTCCACACAGCATTCCTGGATGGGAGTCTTATCCTGTGTGTCTGTCTGTGTCTCTCTCTCTCTGTCTGTCTGTCTGTCTGTGTCTCTCTGTCTCTCTCTCTTCTCAACATTCAGTTATAACGTATAACGTTTATTAAAATGTGTTGTCTCAGATTCAAAGTGATCTCAGCAGGAAATCCCATAATACGGTGATAATGATAATAAATATATAGCCTAACATACAATATAACAAATATAAAAAATATTAAATAAAAAAAAACTAAATAAAAGAATTATAAAAAAAAAATTAAAAATGTAAAAATAATTAAAAAATAAATAAAATAAAAATAAATCTAAATAAAAAATGTTAAAAAAAAAAAAATAATAATTAAAAATGTAAAAATAATTAAATATAAAAGAAAATGAAAAGTAAATTGAATAATAATGACTCGACATGTAGGACAGCAGCAACAAAAGGGTGTTAAATAACTAATGAATATCGATTAAACTATCGGATATCAAACAGATGATTTATCAGCTGTTCTGCGCGGTAGTTCAAGTCATTAATCCGTGACGTCATAATGAATTAAGACGTGCATTAATGAACATGTGTTGGGGGGGACAAGACGCATGTAACATTTTAGTTTTTATTAAATAAAAGTGCATTACATTGATCCGCTGATGATGATACACAGCTTCAGACATTTAAATTAGAGTGGGACAATATTGGGCTGCGTGTGTACAGGCGCGTGGAGCCTTTCTTATTGTCTCTGTGTGTGAATACAAAACCACATGAATGACTCACAGCAGGGGAGGGGGGGGGGGGCGGTCTTTTGGGATGCAATTCACGCTTTTTCTTTTTCATATTTACAAAATAAAAGTCCTCTGTGTGTCCCGAAAGGAAGACCTTCCATCCGAGACAAAATCTCGAAATGCGACTCCGAGAGTTCCTTTGAGACTCCGAGAGTTCCTTTGAGACTCCGAGAGTTCCTTAGATTTTCCCAGAAAAGGAAGCAGAAAAGCAGTTTTTTTTAAGGTGTAGTTCTCTTGCTTTTTGGATGCAACTCACGCTTTTGTATTTACAAAGTAAAAGTCCTCTGTGTGTCCCGACCGGTTGAAATGTGCGACTCCGAGAGTTCCTTTCTTTCAGTCTGCGGGAACATATAGGCAGATATACTGTGTATATATATATATAATATGTGTGTATGTGTGTGTGTATATGTGTGTGTATATGTGTGTGTGTGTGTGTGTGTGTGTGTGTGTGTGTGTGTGTGTGTGTGTGTGTGTGTGTGTGTGTGTGTTTTAGGAGCTGTCGTTGTCTGAAGTGTGCAGCAGCAGCGGCTTGTGTTTCTGGAGCAGCTGTGTGATTTTCTCGTCGTCTGAGTTGGGGTCCAGAGGTTTGTTGTAGTCGTCGTCTTCCTCCTCGTTGTCCGAGGTTCCCTTCAGCCTCTCCGTCTCGGAGTCCTGCTTCTTCTTGGCCGTGGCCATCTCCGCCGCGTGCTTTTTCCTCCATTTAGTCCTCCGGTTCTGGAACCACACCTGCAGAGAACACACACACAGAATGTAGAATGCACGCAGAAGTCCGTTCACTTTTCGGTCGTTTTAACACATCTTTACACACTGAAAGTCTGCATAAAGGAACTAGTAAAGGATGAAGCAACACGCACACACGCACACGCACACACACACACACACACACGCACACGCAGAAGTCCGTTCACTTTTCGGTCGTTTTAATACATCTTTACACACAAGTCTGCAGGATGTTACAAATAAAAAGGAGGCATTGACATACACACACTGACACACACACACACAGACACACAAGCACACACACACACACACACACACACACACACACACACACACACACACACTGCAGAAATCCGTTCACTTTTCTCTCGTTTTAAGAAATCTCTACACGCTTAAACTCGGCCTCTTTTTCCTTATGCAACAGTTGTTTATAGGCTACGTGTGTATTTATTTCAGTATTTAGCCTATTGTTTATTGCAGATTCATGTTTAATATGTTTGTTTATGTATGCACCATTCACCGAGTCATATTCTACACAGGCCTCAGTGTAACTAAGTGTAGCAGGAATCCTTTTTCTGATTCTGATGTAACAAATAAAAGCGAGGATGAAACACACACACAGAGAAGTCCGTTCACTTTTCCGTCGTTTTAAGAAATCTCTACACATGATGACACATGATGTAATAAAAATAAATAGGAGGCAACACACACACACACACACACACACACACACACACAGAAGTACGTTCACTTTTCTCTTGATTTAAGAAATGTCTACAGACTGAAACTCTGCGGGATGTTACAGATAAAAAGTCTTGATTTTTATACTTCATGCTGCCGAAATAAAAGCTGGGAATTGAACTACTTAAAAATAAATATAGGGATTATTATTTATGCTAAATATTTATAACAATAAAACGTGATTTCTGAAGTGAAATAAATACAAAATAAAATGCACAAAATCCACATGAAAAGACAAGATGTGAGGAATAAATGTGATGCATTATGGGAGCAGTTATTGGAGGATTAAATGAAGCTCGAGCACAAATGATAGAAAGGCCTTTTTTAAATGACATTTTACAGAAACAACTAACTAATCATGCAAACAAAATAAAATATCGAAATATCATAAATACTTTTTTTTTAATGTTTGAAAAATGTATTTTATCCACAATTTAAAAAACAAACATTTACAGTTTATTTTTATTTCCATATTGTTTTCTTCATATTTTTTTATTTTATTTTTTTACCTTTTTAGCAACAAAAAAAGGCTCATGGGCTAAAAGTCATGCAGACAGAATATAAAAATAAATGTCTTATATTTAAACTAAAAGAAACATCTTTTTATCCAGAAATAAAAACATTTTTCTGCTCTTTTTTTTTCAATGTGAAGAAAACATTTGTATGAAAAATGTTCATTTATTTAATTGCATTTTTGCTGTTTTAGCAACAACAACAAATGGATCATTGTTACAACATCACGCAGCCAAAAAAATATCATAAATAAATGAATAAATGTTTGACTTTATATTTAGGACGAGACCAGTTTTGAGCGGCGTGTTGGTGGGTTGGAGCGGATGTAGTTTAGCTTGTGTTTGAATCCCATGAAAGCAGAAGATTTATTATGTATGTATTTGTTCATTTAAAAAGGGACAATGCACGTCCAATTGACATTTTTTAGTTTACACTCAAAATGTAAATGTGCCAGAGTTAGCAAAGAAAAGCTAATGTTCATGCGTAGTCCCTCTGTAGTGACACATCATAATATTACATTAATAAAAAGGAATGCAAGAAAGATAGAAAGCAAATTAAGAAAGAAAGAAGAGGAAAGAGAGAGGGACAAAAAAAAAATATAAAAAATAAGTGCAATAGTGGCCGGTTGGCCGGTTGGCTCAATAGTGGCCGGTTGGCTCAATAGTGGCCGGTTGGCTCAGTTGGTAGAGTGGGCGCACATGTGCAGAGGTGTATTCCTGGATGCAGAAGGTCTGGGGTTTGAATCCGACCTGTGACCTGTTTTCCTGCATGTCTCTCTCCCCTTTCATGTCTCAGATTTCCTCTCTAATAAAGGCAGAAATACCCCCAAAAATAAATAAAATAAGTCCAATACAAAGAAGGGCAGTACTAGGATGAGGTCATGAGGTAAACCAGCTGTTGATGATTGCAGTTGTGATTGTTTGTATCTGTTGAGTGAGATTTGAAATGCTAGATAGCTGGAGCTTTCTCTGAGCTGTCAGATGAAGCCTGGCGGGAACATTTGGGCTCTGCTCTGTCTCCGTCACGAGCTCTCCCGTTCGGGGATGAAAAAGGTTTCAACTGAAACTCAATAATCTGCATTTTATCCATAAATAAATTTCGATTTTTTTCAAAGTGAAGAACACAGGTTTTAAGGTTTTAATAACTGCTATAACAACAGTCATGCATGTAGTATTTTTCATATTTTTTTTATTTTATTTTAGGCTACTTTTTTTTTTTTTTTTAGCAACAACAATTATATAAATAAATAAATAAATAAATAAATAAAATGTTTGAATTAAACTGATCCTCATTGATCAGCAGCATTTTATCCAAAAATTAAAAAGGATTTTGACCTTATTTTTTTCATTGTAAAAAAAAGTGTCTGTTTTGATTTTCATATAATGAATTTTTGGATTTTATTTGACTTTTTTAGCAACAGATGACTGAATGAACTAAGATGGTCTACAGCTGCACACGGCTCTGTTCTGAATGGGAGAGGTAGCCACGCCCCCTAATTTGCATAACTAAAAGAACTGTAAATAAATTATTTATTGCCTCATTTATTTATTTTATGATTTATTTCAAAGGCATTTTCATTTAATTAATATTAAAGTAAACCGGTATTCCCATAGAATGGATCATGCTGCCAAAATATCAAGACATCAAAATATCAAAATATTAAAGCTAAATTAATTAAAAAAAGGTAAACAAGTGACGTACATGAAGCAACAATACGTCATTAATATGATGATTTTTATTAATTTCTTGATTTAATTTGACTTTTTAGCAACAAATGAATGAATCAGTCAAAAGGAATGCAGCCAAAAATGTCAAAAATATCGCAGAATTAATACATGAATACTTGTTTAAACTGAGGGTCTTTGAACGCAGCATTTGATTTGTTTTTATTTCCATGTTTCCCTCAGTTCTTTTAGATATATTTCTGTGTGTGTCTGTGTATATTTCTGAGTATTCCAGTGTATATTTCAGTGTATATTACAGTGTATATTTCTGTGTGTGTCTGTGTATATTTCTGAGTATTCCAGTGTATATTTCTGTATATTTCAGTGTATATTTCTGTGTGTGTCTGTGTATATTTCTGTGTGTGTCTGTGTATATTTCTGAGTATTCCAGTGTATATTTCTGTATATTTCAGTGTATATTTCTGTGTGTGTCTGTGTATATTTCTGAGTATTCCAGTGTATATTTCAGTGTATATTACAGTGTATATTTCTGTGTGTGTCTGTGTATATTTCAGTGTATATTTCAGTGTATATTTGTGTGTAATTCTGTGTATATGCCAGTGTGTATTTCTGTGTGTGTCTTGAGTATATTTCAGTGTATATTTCTCGGTGTCTTGAGTATATTTCAGTGTATATTTGTGTGTATTCCAGTGAGAGTTTGGTTACCTTGACTTGGCTCTCGGTCATGCCCAGAGTATATTCCTGTGTATATCTCAGAGTATATTCCTGTGTATATCTCAGAGTATATTCCTGTGTATATCTCAGAGTATATTCCTGTGTATATCTCAGAGTATATTCCTGTGTATATCTCAGAGTATCTTCCTGTGTATATTTGTGTGTATTTCAGAGTGAGAGTGTAGTACCTTGACTTGGCTCTCGGTCATGCCCAGAGAATAAGCCAGGCGCGCTCTCTCCGGCCCCGCCAGATATTTAGTTTGTTCAAAAGTCTTTTCCAGAGCGAAGATCTGCTGTCCAGAGAAAGTGGGCCGCGTGTGTTTCCTCTTCCCGTCTTTGTCCAGCAGCACCGAGTTGTGATCTGCAGCCGGGGACACAAACACACTTTAAATACCAAGAGGAAACAATATTCACAAGAGCAAATAAAGACGCTGTTTCAGAAGGAAAAAAAAAAAAGAAGCTTTTATTTTGAAGGATCGTTCACGTTGAAATGGTCAGTAATCAGTTTATATTTAAACATACTCACTATTTCAATATGAAGTACATTAAGTTTTAAGCCTTGGACATTTCTTCTGTTTTTGTAGAGTAATACTATTTAATATTCACTGTGAAATATTTCAACATTTAGGCTCAATAATCTCAATAATCTGAAGGCTGCAGAGACTTTTATTTTGTAATTATTTTCATGTTTTTTATGTTTTTAAAGATGAATAAAGTTCCGATTATAGAAGTCTTTTATAACATCTAAATAAAGTCTCTTTAAGATTGAAATATTTGATTATTTCTGTTTTCAGATGATTAAATGAGTCTTTTTAAATTAATTATGTTTTTTTTTTAGAAGATTTAATTAAGCCTTAATTATATGAATAAAGTTCCGATTATTTGTATGTTTTTACAGGATTGAAGAAGGCTTTTGAACATCTAAATAAAGTATTTTTAAGATGAAAATGTTTCCAATTATATTTATGTTTTCAGAGGATATAAAAAGCCTTTTTAGGATGAAAAAAGTTCCGATTATTTGCATGTTTTCAGAGGATAAAATAAGCATTTCTAGGATTAATAAAGTCCAAATATATTTATGTTTTCAGAGGATAAAACCGCCTTTTTTTTAGATGAAAAAAGATCCGATTAATGCATGTTTTCAAGAGGATAAAATAAGTCTTTTTCAGGATTAATAGAGTCCCCGGAACAGCGCGCACTTACGCGGTGAACACGCGAACCTGGCGGCGTCCCTCCAGTGCGCGCTCTGCATGACTCCGGGCCAGAAGATGGGCGTCCGGCCCGGCAGCTCCGCGAGAGGCTTCGGGTACCGGGCCACACTGGCGGCCACCGCCGCGGCCCCGGGGCTGAAGTAAAGTCCGGGGGGCGGCGGCGGGCTGAGGCTGCTGAACCGGGGCAAACCGGACAGAATCCCCGCCGCAGAAGAACAAGAAGCTGCGGCTGCGGCAGCGGCGGCCGCGGTGGGCCGGCTCAGGATGTCGTTTATTCCGTGCGGGGTCGCGGAGGAACACTGCTGCGGGGATCCGAGCCCCGAGGACAACTGCCCCCCACCCGTGGAGCTCTTGATGTTTATCCCCGGGGAGGACACAGACACGGCGATCCCGCCCGGGTTAGGGGACGTGGTGGCCGGGGATGTGGAGCAGTTCGGCCCCGGGGAGGAGAGCGGGTACGCCGGGTACAGCGGGGTCTTCATCTCCGTCATGCTGTGCAGAGCTGCTAAAGGGGGGGTGCTGAGGAGGAAGGCGCTCTGTCGGGACCCGTCCATCTGCCCATGCACCGCTAACATCACCTCTCTTTTTGGATGTTTTTTTTTGCAACTTTTTGACGTTTTTTTCGACGTTTTTGTCGATTCTTGGAGCGTTTCTTTTCACCGCTTGCTTTCCATTTTAGTTTGTGTCTCTTAATTCTGACAGTCCCGACTACAACTCCTCTCTGGAGTCACTCTCACAAGTCCATGTCAGGCTCGCGCTCAGCTGCATGCACAAAAATCCCCCAAAAAATGTTAAACTTGGAGGAAGAAATAAAAAAAGCCCCCCCAAAAAAGTCCTCCGCGGTTCCGGGTCCAGTCCAGATGTTTCTGTGCGGAGATCAGGAAGTTGTGTGAGAAAATGAAACATGATCATCTGTTGTGTCTGTCAGCTCTCAGCCCAAACTTTGGAGGAGGAGAGAGAGGGGGGGCTCTGATTGGCTGACCGTACAGTGACGTGGTGACGCAGAGCCCGCCCCTAATCTAGGGCCCGAGGCGACACATGAGCTGCTTTGGGCGTTTTTTTCTCACGTGCTTTTCCCACTTCTTTACAGTTGTTTTACAGTTGTTTTTTGTCGCTTTTATCTGACGTTGTTGTCGTTTTTTAAGAGGGGTTTTGTTGCTTTTTTCAACCTTTTTGTTGACATTTTTTCTGACTTGTATTTCGTTTTTTTCTCACATTTTTTGCAGCGTTTCTGTAATCCGCCCGAGGAGAACAGCTGCTTCCGACTGCTGTATACGGTTTGTTTGGCTTTTTCCCGATGTTTGTTTATGACAATTGTTTATGAACCAGTGAAAGAATAAGTCTAACGTTAATGCTAGCTAGCTAAAGTTATTTATCCGTGGTGTTGTCTTCCCGTCCGCGACATTTTTTGTTGCAGGATGGCAGGGGAAGACTCGCATAGCTCAATCACATAGCTCAATGAATAATCAGCCAAAGTCTCCATATTTATTTCTTATTGCGCATTTTTTCAAATACGTCGCACTTTTGCCGCATAAATTGCCGATTTCCGCGCAAAATATGCGGGGCTTGCATGATGTCATAATCCCCTCATTTTCGATGAGGGCCCTGGGTACTCGGTCCCCTTTCCCCCCCCCCGTCCGACGCCCCTGCCTGAATGGCTAGTCCTCGCTGCTCTGGTTGCATTGGTGAGGTTTAGGCACACTGTAAAAAGGAAAACATGTTCATTTGATTTGTATTTTCTCATGACAGTAGCCTAAAAATATTAGATTATTTACTTGAATTAAACTGTCTAAGTTATGTGTATTAATGAACCTCTTTTTTTTTTTTAGTTGGATAAAATGTAAAATGAAATTATACATTGATCAAAGGACCTTTTTAAGATTAAGCATGGTTCGAGCATGCACATCTAGAGACTGTTGGTTGGAGGGAGCACAGAGGACTGGGATTGGTTAAGGTTAGGGTAAGAATGTCTGGGCGAGCCAATCAGGGAGGAGTCTCCCCCGACCATCCTGCAAAAAACAAAACATGAACTTGTTGTCCTTCTGGGTCAAAACTGAAAACCGGTTTTGGTGTTTTTTTCTCGCCAACGTCAATGTTGTTTTCTTCGATGCTTTTGATTCTTTTTTCAACGTTTTATTTTTACTTTTTTTTTTAATCAATGGTCAATAAGCCTAGAGCGTTTATGATATTATACCGGCAGAAACTATGGATTATTTTGACTAGTAGTTGAGATCAGAGGAAGTTGATTGGATCACAGACTAGTTAATGTCAAAGTTTAGTCACGATGCTGTTTTGAAACCATTTAAACATTTTTTATATTTTTTTTTGCAAATGCTATTAAACTGAATAAAACACCCAAAATTCCATGAGAGTAATCATTGATTTTCCCCATGTTGTTTTAGGGGCAGTTTGGTTGAAAGAAACCCATATTTCTGATATAAAACAGACAGACGGTTGCTGTTACACAGCTTCCTCTTCATTATCTGCTCTACTTACCTTAGCTTCCTATTTCTTTTCCTTTCTTACTTGTCATAACCTGAATCAAGGGCCATGACAAAAGAGGGAGCGAGGCATCGTAAATTACCAAAAGTGATTTATTTAACAAAAGAATAAACTAAACATATCTTTTGTAATGTGCAAAGTGTGTCTCTGTAACTTAAATAAACCCAAAACACGATGGCAGGCAGGATGCTCAGGCCATGGCTGATGTCTGATTGCAGTGAGGAGAGCCTGGAGTCTGACCAGGTGGAGCGTCATCAGCTCACAGCTCCCAGGTGCACCACATCTGCTGTCGACTCAAACAAAGATGGGTAAGACCAGAGAGGTATCACTCCTACAGAGAGACCACCGGACCACACAGGGCCGTCACATACTTAAAGGGGGGGGCCCTAAGGGCCTCGGGGCCCCCTAACGGCCTCGATGCCCCCTAACAACCTCGATGCCCCCTAACGGCCTCGGGGCCCCTAACGGCCTTGATGCCCCCTAACAGCCTCGGGGCCCCCTAACAGCCTCAGGGCCCCCTAACGGCCTTGATGCCCCCTAACAGCCTCGGGGCCCCCTAACAGCCTCAGGGCCCCCTAACGGCCTCAGGGCCCCCTAACAGCCTCGGGGGCCCTAACGGCCTCAGGGCCCCCTTACGGCCTCAGGGCCCCTAACAGCTCGGGGCCCCCTTACGGCCTCAGGGCCACCTAACAGCCTCGGGGCCCCCTAATGGCCTCGGGGCCCCCTTACGGCCTCAGGGCCCCCTAACAGCCTCGGGGCCCCCTAATGGCCTCGGGGCCCCCTAACGGCCTCAGGGGCCCCTTACGGCCTCGGGGCCCCCTAACGGCCTCAGGGGCCCCTTACGGCCTCGGGGCCCAAGCAGTTGCCTGTTGACAAGCTGCTGCTCTGCTTTGGGGGAGCCGGATGTCTTTCATGCTTCTTTTTTTCGAGCAATTTTGCCACTTTTTTGTTGTTGCTTTTGATGTTTTTTTAATGCTTTTCTCGAGTTCTTCTGGGCCTTTATTATACGAAACATATTATTATTATTATTATTATTATTATTATTATTATTATTATTATTATACGAAACATATTATTATTATTATTATTATTATTATTATTATACGAAACATATTATTATTATTATTATTATTATTATTATTATTATTATTATTATTATTATACGAAACATATTATTATTATTATTATTATGCGAAACATTATTATTATTATTATACTGAAACATATTATTATTATTATTATACGAAACATTATTATTATTATTATTATACGAAACATATTATTTTTATTATACGAAACATATTATTATTATTATTATACGAAACATATTATTATTATTATTATACGAAACATTATTATTATTATACGAAACATTATTATTATTATTATTATTATTATTATTATACGAAACATTATTATTATTATTATTACACGAAACATATTATTATTATTATTATTATTATTATTATTATTATACGAAACATTATTATTATTATTATTATACGAAACATTATTATTATTATTATTATACGAAACATAAACAGACATTAAATATTCTCAGAACATTGAATGTAAAAGGCAGCACTAAAAAAGGTAACAATTACATTTTAAAGTACAGTTTTCTAAAGACATTTCCTTTCAACTAACACAAAAACTTGGGACATACCGTCACCCCCCCCACACACACACATCCCCCCTCTGGTGCACCTCGGCTTCAGCTACTACTTGGCTTGACCTGAATCACATCATCTGCCTGAATCTTAAAGCTAAAATGAAAGGTTTTTCTTTTTGCTTATTTAAATCAGAACTGAAGACTTAAAAACTCTCCAAATATTATATTATTTAGTATCATTATATATATCATTTTATATTTTTTACTTCTGTCTGTACGTCTGACTTTCAGTCTCAAAATATTCACTGTTTTTCTTTCCAAAAATGAGAAGAAAAGAATAAATATTCAATGAATGATGAATATTTATAGATCCAAAATAATTCATGCAACTAGTTATTTCAAGCTGATCCGACTCATCACTTTTTACAGTGTAATCTCTGTCTAGTATGAATTCAGCTGCACTAATAAACTCTTAATTGCAAAAACAATTAATTTATGAAAAGTATGAAATTATTTAGTTGCAGCGAAGATAATAAAGAAACAAAATAACTGAACTCCAAAATAAATATTAGTTATATGTTAGACCTGATATCTTTGATAAAATATATATATAAAATGTTGTTAAAGCCAAACTTCAGCCCTGTTTTTAGGTCTATTTCCCAGATTGAAGAATGTTTCTCTGTGAATGAATCAAAGGTGGAGCAGCAGCGCCCTCTGCTGCTCACTTCTATATCTGCACCGACAGACTGCTGCTCAAAGTTTGGAGGATTACACTCAAATAGTTTCATGTTTAACTCTTTTAAACGTTTTAGTTTTCTTCCACATTTATACAAATCAGAGAAACAGAAACTACACAAATAACTGCTGATATAAAACTAAAATTTGGCTCAGAATTTGGACCTAAAAAGTGAAAAACTCTCCAAATATTTTCATGTTTAACTATAGGCATGATTTGTGTGTGTGTGTGTGTGTGTGTGTGTGTGTGTGTGTGTGTGTGTGTGTGTGTGTGTGTGTTTATAAAAAAGGAAGTTTTTGTTGCTTTTTTTAAACGTTTTTGTTGTGTTTTCAAGGTTTTTGTTGCCTTTCGACATCCGTGAAATCGCATTCGCCAAACCCACCAGACTCCATGTAAATAATCAGGACTTTTATCATCGTAAAACACACTTCATTCTAAGTGGACAGAAACTACATAAAACTATCAAAAGTCCGTCTTGGTTCATCTTTCCACTGTTCCAACAATCACCACTCTGGTTTGGTTGAAATAAACCCTTAATTCACCCATTTACATGTGGAAATATGCTGGCTCTATACACGCTAAAAGTCCTGATTATTTACATGGAGTCTGGTGGAAATATGCTGGCTCTATACACGCTAAAAGTCCTGATTATTTACATGGAGTCTGGTGGAAATATGCTGGCTCTATACACGCTAAAAGTCCTGATTATTTACATGGAGTCTGGTGGAGATATGCTGGCTCTATACACGCTAAAAGTCCTGATTATTTACATGGAGTCTGGTGGAGATATGCTGGCTCTATACACGCTAAAAGTCGTGATTATTTACATGGAGTCTGGTGGAGATATGCTGGCTCTATACACGCTAAAAGTCCTGATTATTTACATGGAGTCTGGTGGGTTTGGTGATGGTGATTTCAGGGCTGTTTCATGTTAAACTAAAAGGATCTTACTCTTTAACTAAAAGGTCTATCTCTGTAGGGATCCTTTCATAATGTTGTCAGACACCTAGAATAATAATCTGAGTCTGTCAGCGGCAACAACACAACTTTTAGTGACTCTAACTGCTGCTGAACATTAGTCCTGTAGGGTAACATTACAGCTTGTTACTAACTGCTGCTGAACATTAGTCCTGTAGGGTAACATTACAGCCCGGTTCTTGTTTAATACTGGACCAGTTTCAGAGATTGATGTTCCCATCAGACATTCAGACACAGAAACATGGGAACATAGGGTCCAGGTTGGTTACCCTTTAAAGAGAGTACTGGAGTAAATGTACTTAGTTACATGACACCACTGACTGTGTGTATTTCTAGTTTTGGCTCTCTTTTCTCCTTTTCTTTTCTGTATTTTAGTTTCTTTCTCTATATGCAGTATGCATTGAAGAGTCCCCAGATTGCATCTCTCCATTGCATCTTTTATTGATTATGTGTATTTTAATCGGTAGTATTTGTATGTGTGTAAACCAAAAACTAAACTAAGTGGTGTCATAGGCGGCGCCAGCCGATTTTGCCAGGGCTTCAGCCCCGAATGTATTTTGAAAATTTGACTGACAAATATGAAACCGGACAATAGCCTATGTAAATGTGCTTGATCGCCTGGCCATTCATACCGGACGCTTATTTCTCGTGTCTCGCTGTGAGAAATCAAGACTACCAAAATCACCATGAACCTACAGTGAGACCTCGCCCGCTTAACACGAGTAGGAGAGATTAGCCTACAAGACTGCCGCCGCGGTACCGAGTCATCGAAGATCCAGCAGATCAGATAAGCAAAGCCCACGATGTGTTGTCGCCATTGCGGCTGCAAGCAACAGTGATTAGACTGTGTTGAAAGTGCAACTTTTCAAGCTGAAGCCAAGAAGCCTCTACCATCAGGCTACATCCAAGTTAAAGTGGTGTGAGAAGTGGTTCAACGTAGAAATTGCAACTAAAAACTCAGCTCTTTTACCCGTGCATTACAGAGCTTAGCCTACATGTTCTGGGGATGAATGTAATGTGCTGGTGTTTCTGGTTGGTACATGCTACAAGGTGGAAAGGGGAATCGAACTCCATAAGGGAGGGAATATGTTTTGAGTATAAAGGACAACATAAGTTTAAGTAGGCTACTCCTCCATGACTCCCCCAAACCTCAGAGAACACAGATGGGATGAGATATATTTTGAATGTGCACACAGTTTTGAACATGAGCAGAAATGTTGCTCAAACACATCTGAAATATGACAGTCCAGGGCTTTATTAATCCATTACTTAATGTATCATTGAGGTGAATAATTGTCATATGCACATTTACGGAGGTTACATCCCCAACAAAAGATGCAAAAGAGGAGGGAGGAGTAACTGATGCTAGGCTACATGTGTGCTGACTCAGATATAATTAGTAAAGTCGATCTACAGGAGAATAAATAGATGAAAGCAATACAGAAAGCCTGAGAGCCTTACTGCAACATATATTCCATTATGTTTTTATATTTGGATTGTAATCTATGTTTCCCTTTACAAAAAGATATTTCCAGCATAAATTGAGTAAGAAAAAGGTAGAAATAGGTGCATAAAAATTCACCAGAATGCAGGAAATTAAGTGTTTAATGTTCAAAATGTAGACCCCCACAAACAAAACCTTGGGCTTTGGGCTGCCAGACCAGTTATGATTAGGCCAAATGTTGGTGCCATCTAACTTACATCTACAAACTGGGCAGCTAAAATAAACATACACTGGCTATCAACATGCTGGGCAAGCCAATTGCTGTTTTGCATTGCATTCATTTTATTTGAAGCCCTGAACCTCCTCAGTTTTCGTGTTATTTTGATATTAATGATGTGTCATGGGGCCGGTAATAGAGCAGGTGGTTCTGTGCACATGGATGTGAGAAGCTTTCTGCCGAAAATAGATGTGGTTAGAATATGGGCAGAGTTAACTGATGCTGACATTATGGTTATATATATATATATATATATATATATATATATATATATATATATATATATATATATATATACATATATATATATATACACTCACTTAAAGGATTATTAGGAACACCTGTAAGATTTCTCTGGTTTGAGATTGGGGGTGTAGTTTGAGTGAGAGGTTTCTAAAGTCATGTTAGGCCTACATGCAAAGATTTAGTGTGTAAACAGTTGTAAAAAAAACTGTAATATGCAACCCCACTGTATACTACTGACTCAGTGTACTTCTACTTCAGAGGAACATTGTACTACACACACACACACACACACACACACACACACACACACACACACACAGACAGACAGACAGACACACACACATGCACACACACACACACACACACACACACACACACACACACACACACACACACACACACACACACACACACACATACACACACACACACACACACACACACACACACACACTGACAAACACACACAGACAGGGACAAACATATATATATACACACACAAACATACACACAGAGACACACACACACATACACCCCTCTTATCTCTGGATGTTTCCTCTCCTCTCTTAATAATGTGTGTATGAAGTCACGTAAGCCTCTGTGGTTTTAGAGTCATGTAAAGGACATTGATTACTGATAGAGAGCTGATGCTGCAAAGTTTCCTCTGATGCTGAGATAAAGAAGTCATGTTTGTAACTGATAAAGAGCAGCTGCTGATGAGGGTTAGAGGTGTACAGCGTATATGAGCTGAGTGGTGTCAGTGTTTGTCGACCTCGGAGCAGAATGGCTGCAGTCGCAGAGCTCTCCTTCCTGCTGTTTGCTCTCATCAACAACATCCATGCACAAGAACGGATCATCATCCAAGAGGAAGGAGACTCTTACACCTTCAACCTCCCTAACAACACCAACTCCTGCCTGATCTCCAGATCTGTTGGTGAGGAGAAGCTTGTCCTGTGGAACACCTCTGACCTCTGGTCCAACACCTCCTCAGTACCTGAACACTTGAAACAACGACTTGTCAGCACGGTGAAAACTTCTTCTTACACCATCCTCCACCTGACAGATTCAGACTCTGGCCGGTACCGAGAGGAGTGTTGGACTGAGGGCAACGTGACGCATGACAACAACATCAATATTACTGTTTGTACTACTTCAATACATCATATCAGAGTGAGACTTGGAGAAACAGTGGACCTGCCATGTAAGGGAGCAGCTGATAATCTGGATATCCAGTGGCTCAAACAGGACTCTAGATATGAGCAAGAAACATGGAGCAGAGTGATGGACAATGTTAGAGGAAGATACCAAGTGGTGACAGACACATCAGCTCTTCGTGTTTCCAACGTCACACCAACAGAAGTTACCGACTACAGATGTCTGGTGACGAACCAACAGCAGTGTGTTAGCAGTCAGACTGTAGAGTTGTTCCTACAGTATGAGACAATCTACGGCTCAGTGGGAGAGACTGCTGTGTTGCCGTGCACTATCACTGACTCCACTGATGAACAGCCCCCACGCTGGGTGATATATAATCCAAAAACATACTCTTACACCGACCTAGGACAACTAAACCTGACTGTTCCTTCAGTAGACCAAAACTACTCACTGGTGTTTTCATCTCTAATGATAAATCACTCAGGTCAGTATGACTGTAAAGTCTCTATGAGAGAGCAAACGTATTATCTGGTGGTGTGTCCCAAATTTGCCCCCCCTGCTGTAGAGCTCTTCTCAGAGGGAGAAGAAGTCACTCTCAGATGCAGAGATTGGGGAAAGGGTAGGGGGCATGATTGGTTTATCAAGTCGAACCGAACAGAGGGAAGAATCTTTAATGTACAGTATCAGATAATGAGCAGAGTGAGCTGGGACTATGATAACGGTAGCCTGGTTATCTCCAATATCTCAGTGGGAGACGCAGGGGAGTACTGGTGTGTAGTTTCTAACCTAGATGTTGACCAGTGTGAGTCAACAGAGAGAACTGTGTTGGTGTACATGGAGCCCTTTGGGATCTACTCCACCTTCTTCAAAGTGCGATGCTCAGTGCTCAGTGTCCTGCTGCTGATGCTCTGTGCTGCTGTAGTCGCTGTGAACCTGAGGACACGGAGAGGAGCACAGCTTTCAGCTCAGAGAGAGACTTAATATGCATATATGATCATTTCATCATTGACTTTAATACAGCCTGGTATACACTGGCTTTAAAACAAGGGATGGGACACATTCATGCAGAGAAAACAAGAACTAGAACTAGAACACAAAAGAAAGAGAGAGAGATTACAGAAACAACAAACAGAAATGATGGGAAATAAGACATAAATATTATTATAATAATATAAAATAAGTTTTGAATGTTAGAAGTGAACCTTTGATCCTGACAGGGTGCAGATGTTCTCTTATCGTCTGGATTAGTATGTTGTGTACATATATATAGTGATATATATATATATATATATATATATAGAGAGAGAGAGAGAGAGAGAGAGAGAGAGAGATAGATGATATTATATTGTATATACATTGAGTTAGTTGATGTTTTCTTGATGTCGTTGTGGATGTGTGTGATTATAGGGATCACTGCTTCGGGCTGCACCCTGACCCACAGGAGGGGGGCTGCTCTGTTAGGGGACATTGGTTTAATAGTTTAACATGCTGGGAATTCACTTTTTAACATTACTGTCACCTAAGAGTTTTATTACAAATCACCTCAACTTTTATGCACGTCCGTCTGCGTGTGTGTGTGTGTGTGTGTGTGTGTGTGTCTGTCTGCGTGTGTGTGTGTGTGTGTGTGCGTGTGTGTCTCTGTGTAGTTTGTCTCTGTGTGTGTGTTTGGGGTTTTAAGCCCCCAACGTTGTCTTCCAGGCAGCGCTGCCTGGAAGACACTATGATTAAGCAATGGTTAGGTGCCTTGAAGTCGATGTTGGGGGCTTAAAACACCATCGAGCGTCTGTGTGTGTGTGTGTGTGTGTGTGTGTGTGTGTGTGTGTGTGTGTGTGTGTGTGTGTGTGTGTGTGTGTGTGTGTGTGTCTGCGTGTGTGTTTGTTCCAGATGTTTTATTTTAAATCAAAAGATTATGTGATGTTGTATATTACATATGAAGGAATATGAATTGTCTTTAATGCATTTATAATAGTTGTATCCTGCAGTGTTGTCAGTGTTATAAACGTGTTATTATATCTTGGTCTATATCTATAATCTATCGTCTGTATAATCAACATTATTAATAAACAATAAAACGGTTTTGATTGTGATTTCTGATTAATTATTATATCTCTATCTCTATCATATCTCTGGGTCTGTAAAATGTTTCTTATGTTAACTTTCAGTAAGTAAACATTTTTTCTAGAGCTCATTTAAACACATTAATCTGATCAAAGTGATGAATAAAAGAACATTAAAATGTAAATATCAAAACCCAAAAAGAAGATCCAACACCAACAACAAGCAGCAGTTCCCAAACCCAGAATGATGACATGATGAGACCAGATAGAGAGATTAGAGAGTTATAATGGGTCTCTATCTGAGATATAACAACAGAAATGGAGGGAGCACATCTGATATGTGAAGGCAGCAGCTTCCCCCGTCGTGGAGCAGCAGCTGGAAAGGCTCTGTCCCATATTTGGCAGTTTGCAGATGATCTGTATCTGTTTTATTATAAAGGTAATGAAATTAAAGGTGTTCTACTTTGTCTCAGCTACAGCTCTGAGTCTCTCCCTCTGCTCCCGTTTCACTCACCACTGAGTCTCACTTCATGTCCCGCCCACAACACTATCTGGTTGGTAGATGTTAGACGTGTATCAGCCAATCAACACTCACCACTGAGACTCAGTTCATGTCCCGCCCACAACACTATCTGGTTGGTAGATGTTAGACGTGTATCAGCCAATCAACACTCACCACTGAGACTCAGTTCATGTCCCGCCCACAACACTATCTGGTTGGTAGATGTTAGACGTGTATCAGCCAATCAACACTCACCACTGAGACTCAGTTCATGTCCCGCCCACAACACTATCTGGTTGGTAGATGTTAGACGTGTATCAGCCAATCAACACTCACCACTGAGACTCAGTTCATGTCCCGCCCACAACACTATCTGGTTGGTAGATGTTAGACGTGTATCAGCCAATCAACACTCACCACTGAGACTCAGTTCATGTCCCGCCCACAACACTATCTGGTTGGTAGATGTTAGACGTGTATCAGCCAATCAACACTCACCACTGAGTCTCACTTCATGTCCCGCCCACGATACTATCTGGTTGGTAGATGTTAGACGTGTATCAGCCAGCAAAATGGAGAAGAAGCAAAATTGCCCAATCTCAAAATTGAAAAATGATTGTTTATCCTGGGGTGTCTCCCCTTAATGAAGAATGATTACCCTAAGTTGGCAATCTGATAATGAATAAAATAAACATAGTTCATTCATTATCATATTGCCAACTTTCAGTGGGACGGCCACAGCAAATTGTATTTCCGAATATAAAACACATTTTCTATGGGCTCTTAAGGCAAAATGTGGATGTTCATCATGGAAACATTAAAGGTATATTTCTGCATTAAAATGTCTAAAAACGTCTATACCTATGTTATATATTTTGTTGAGTTGTGTACTTACACTATCCCAAATGTTTCCAACAATGTTCAAACCCAGAGCAATCTGTTATTTTATTTTAATGACACGGGACGTTTCATTTAGTCACCTGTCAGTGCCGCATAAAACCTTTGACCCCTCTGGTTCCTCTAAGCTCCGTCAAAACACGGGAGCACAGATGCTACGTTCGAGTGTAATTGTAAATCATACAATGTCACAGAAAGAATAATACTCAGTAACTGTAACCGTGCTTTCTGCCGCACGGCATCATTTGGTCAATGATAACATGCCACTTACAAAACAATAATACAGCAGAGATCTTATTTATTGATACATTTTAATATTGATTGATCCAGCTTCACATTATGTGCTACGTTGACAAGTAGCTCATGCTAATGCTCGGTGGGGAACGTTACCGTTATAAGGTTATAACATTGTTCAACAAGCTCATGAAGTTATTTTAGGTATAATTGTTTTGATCAAGGTGAAGTTAACGTTAAACAGCACTGGGCTAACCCACGATTACGTTCGCCAGCTGTATAGATAGAAGACAAATCTAATGCTTATTTAGCCAGCCAAAGTAGTATCTGCTGATAAACCATGTTGATCGACTTGATCTGCTAATGTTAGCATGCTATCTCGGAGCCCACTGATGTCTTCCATTATGTCCGCACTCTTACTTCGCCAGCCTTTTTTTGCCCACGGCTCTGTTCTGAATGTGAGAGAGAGCCACGCCCCCTGATTTGCATATAAGAACTGGAAATAAATAGAGCAGGAAATCAATAAATGTGGCATTAGGAAATAAAAGTCAACAGAAATCAATAAATGTGGATTTATGAAATAAAAGTACCATGAAATAAGTAAAAGTAAAACTTTTTATTTTTATATTTTAAATTTTATATTTATTTAACCAACTGATTTAACAAACTGTAGCAATCTTTAACCACAGCGGACAAACTCCAGAACGACTTCCTGTAAGAACACACAACAAAGAAGATCAGTAAGCATATATGAAGTACATATGACAGTTTACTTCCCCGAAAGATATAAATCCTTACTGCTCTGCAGACAGTCAGCTCGTCCTGCTTCATTCTCCTCAGGAAGTGCAGTGTGATCTTCAGAAATGCCTTGCTGCTGCTGCTCCTCCTCTGCTCTTTATCCTGTCAGGTTCTGACATTGATGACAATTCATAACATTTAACTCTTGTGTTGTCTATTTTATTGTCTATTATAAGCTATCATGAGCTGCTCTTTCATCTCTCTTTTCATTTGTTCCTTTTATGTGCATCCCAGAAATGCTTGTTACTAACCTAACCTAGTCCTTATGTTTCTTCTTCACCCAGAACATCACCTTGGATTAGGGTGGCACCAAGACCTGGGTCTTGGGTGCAGCTGTCGCTGTGGACCTACTACACCCTGCTATGCTCTGCGATTCCCTGCAGTGTCCGGCTGCGTCCTTGCGTCCTACCGTGTCCACCCATGCTGTGCTGTCCCACATTACACCCCGTAACGCCCTGCTGTGCCCTACTATGACATGAACTACTGCGACTACCATTGTAGTCACTGTTCCATTATCTTTATTGTGACTATTACTGCCACTGTTCATCACACCCCCAACCTGCACCGTCAGACACCGCCTACCAAGAGCCTGGGTCTGCCGAGGTTTCTTCCCAAAAGGGAGCTTTTCCTCGCCACTGTCGCACTAAATGC